>NW_027515159.1:0-91355 GCF_048772815.1 Callospermophilus lateralis
ACATTTTTAAATTTTTCATGAGCGCTCCTCATCTGTCAATTGTCATATCCCTGCATGATATATGGACATACACACATACAGACATACCAACATACAACACGTAACACAAATGTAACACATAACACAATAGTAAAGGCCTTGTAGCTTTTTTCAGGTGAAATCTCCATTGCAATGCTGAAAACTCCAGAGTCGATCAAAAATAGAACTGATCAGAAAACATTAACCCATCAGCAGAATCAAGATCATGAGCTCAAAAAAAAAATTACAGAATCTAAGAAAAGCAAAAGTCCTAAAAATGATGACTGGCCAGTAATTAGTAAATACCATATTATATACTTTTTTGGTTAGGTATAGTTTGAGTTCAGGTAAAAAGACACATTTACTCTTTTTATCTGTCTCCTGCTGAGTGCTGCAGGCTTCTTTTATTTGCATATCAAAGTAAGTCCTGGCTGAGGTCTGGAAAACTGGAAAGACTGGAATTCTGAGAAGAAACCTCACGCCTAAGGCATTTATCTATAAGTCATAATTTCCAGGTTTGGATGTTGAAAATTTTGATGCAAGTTTAAGATGTAATTCTCAAAATTTATTTCTTTAGATTTTTCTACACT
Source organism: Callospermophilus lateralis (assembly GCF_048772815.1). Taxonomy (NCBI): domain Eukaryota; kingdom Metazoa; phylum Chordata; class Mammalia; order Rodentia; family Sciuridae; genus Callospermophilus; species Callospermophilus lateralis. The sequence goes on from NW_027515159.1 coordinate 609, forward strand.
AGAAAAACTTGCTCACACAAAACTGAAAATAGGATCATTTTTTGATAATATTAATGCCACCATCAGAAGAAGTTTCTATAGGATCATTAAGCCCCTTTCTTTGTTATGAAGTTTCTAATAGTATTAAGTTAAATTAAATTGGCTGAAAATTTTTAAAAAGAACCACATGCTACCATGTGTATCCGAAATTAAGCTTTAAAAATTTCCAAGACTGTTGCTAATTAATGTCATTTCAATAAGCCAGACCAACGTTTTAATTTAGTACCATTTTTTAAAATCTTACACACTGATGGGAATAGATACCATATCATAATTTATTATCTCTTCCCAAGTTAATGCACTGATATATCTAGTGAAATTTTTTCAGGCTGTCTAGTTCAAAATTAAAACTCTTTATTTTTTTTTTACCCTAAGTATTTAAGTTTCCTAGCATGAACTACCTGAAATCAAACTAAACAATTGTTTAAACCCAACTTTTAACTGTAAGATAGTGCAATGCTTTAGAAACCCATTTAGATACCAGATGGTTAAAATAAAAAAAATCATTTCTAGATACACATTCACCCTAGATCATCCCCAAGAAACAATCTATAATATCAACATATTAATGCATTCATTGTCCCTTTTGTTAAGTAAACAGAGGTGGAGAAATCCTTAAAGTGCACGTAAGGAATAAGGGAGTTCCCCACAGCAAAATGGATCTGGCAGCTGCTGGGAGTCCCTTAGCCTCACCATTTACTTACAGGATTAGTTCCTCTGGTTTGCTTTGACCCCAGGCACCAGGCATATTCTATGTCTCCCAACTTTGCAGTAGTCAGCTCCCAAAAATTTCATTCTCTGCTTCAGTTGTTTTGAGTGCTAGGCTTCCCCAAGAGGGCAGAGTGGGGTTTATTTAAAGTCCCCTCTGGGGTGTCAAAATTTATGACTGAAGGCTTGGTTCCCATCCCAAAGCCAATTAATGCCAATTTAATAATGAGAACAGGGTTTTGAGAAAAGTTTAAGCGAGATATCAAAGTTCTTAGACCCCAGACATTTCCCTCTGCAGTGGGCATGCTCAATCCAACTACGGGAAGAAAAGAAATCACTGCTTCCGTAATGTTGCTTAACAAAGGGGAGTAAAGTTTATCAAAGTTCTTTAAAGCACAGCTAAGAGAGGTGAAAAGGTGAGAACAGAAAAACTGGCGGTTCTATTGACTTTTGGTCCCTCACAGGAGAAGCATTAGTTTAAAATTTAGCTAAAGTAACTTCCACATATGTAATGCAGGTTGGAACTCGGGACTCTGCATCGGACCAAACAATGCCATCACATTTAACAGAAACACAGATAAAATGACACACAAAGACCATCATGCAGCTCCCGTTTGTTCACAACCCCAAGATCTACAATCTTGTGACTCAGAGAGAATGGAGGGAAGAGGGGGAGGAGTAGAAGGTTTGAGTGATAGGATCCTGGGTGAAGGGTCGGATTGGAGGCAGGGACCAGGAATGGCTTCAAGGAAAGAGGCATGGAATGGCTTTGTCCCATAATGAGAGTTTCTCAAACAGAGACAAGGACAATACAAACGTGACACAAACATGTACACACAGTTAACATTTAACACGAGTTCAGAAGTAAAGATTAGAACCTAGTAACTGTCAAAACCTGATGGGTTAGACCACAAAGACAGACAGTGAATTCAACCTGAGAGAAAAAAGTAGTCAGCAAGATATGATGGGTTGCCAGCAGAGTCACCTAATGTGGGCTCATTCGTCCCTCCTCACCTAATTAGAGCACATCCGTCACTCCCCGAGTCCTCCAAGGCATCCCTTGCAAGGACATGGCCTGTGGCTTTAGGACACGTTTGTCCACCACTGACAGGGGGAACTTACATTCTCCGCTGGAAGCCACTCTGCCAACCCAAACCAAAAACGGAAAAATGGAACCTGAACAAAAAGCTCTGAGTTATCACAAGGAAAAATGAAAAGAAGCGCCTTACTTACCTCCAGAGGGGTCTGTTGGTGTGTCCTTGTCCTATGCTGCGTGATTCCTGGCCAACGCACCAAATGTAAGGGTCCGGTGAACGTCGGAGGAAGAGACCACCAAGAGAACGCGGCTCATGCAACAGAAAAAGGCGTTCATTGAGGATCCAATCCAGCATGCTGGGGCTACGTGCTCACTCAAGAAGGGAGAGCAGCCCAGAGCCCCGAGCAGGGGTTGAGCAGTGCTTAAGTACACTTTTTGGGGAGGGCGGGACTTTACATATATCACAGTCTCCTTTAAGAAATCAACATACACCGCAGAAAAATCAAACAACAATTCCTAAACATGATTAGTTCATTCATTGGCAGGAACAGGTCAGGCGGGAGTGACAGGTGAGTTCTAAAGCGAGGTACACATTCAAACAGATTGGTTTAGGCCTTGCGATGCCTATGTGCCAGGCCACACAGGGTCCTAGGTTATTAAACAACCAGGCGGTCAGGGGGAATATTTACTGGGCAGTCCGGAATTGTACTACAAGCTACAGGAATTTCAGGTTTTGCATGTAGCATAGGAACTTAACAATACCTGGTCCTTTACATTTTAACTCAGGCCTTGCAGCTTAGAAACTTTACAAAACCCGGTCTTTTACACTTCAACTTTTACACTTTAATTTCAATTTATTTTACCCTTTCAGATCACTCCTGGTGCACAAGAAGGGTGTCCAAGCCACCCTGAATTTAGGCAAATGAGTGGCAAGGGAGCTTATTTGGGACACTGTCTTGGGCTGTGCCCCTCATGGAAACCTCGAGCCAGATGTTATGATGAGTGCCTTTATAGAAGAAGAGGAGGGCCATGTGAGAGTGTTTTGGTATTAATTGTGGTCATTTGTCTGACAGTTGGAAGAGATGACTGGGTCCACCTGGGCTTGAATTCTTGTGTGATTCCCCTTAGAGACTGACTTCTGGAACTGAACTCAAAGAAGTATTGCCATGAATTGTGGTGATATTTTAAGAGGTCAAGCATGAGAGTCGCCCTTGGAAACTAAGACCAAGGCCGAGGGTGGCTTTCCACAGAGCACTGGGAATTTCAGCAAAGATATCCCATGATTTTATTCTTAAAGACTTGGTAGGCATAGTTGAGAGTCAAAACACACATGGACCTCACATTGTAGACCTCAATGGGCCTGGCTATATCTAACCTTTTGGTCACTCTTTGGGAAGCCTTGCCTATGAGAGTTCTCCAGAGTTTCATTGAAATGAGCTTCCTCAACATTTAATGGTTCTTGAAACCCACAGTGCATACAAACACAATAGAAATACAAGCAGTTCAGAAGAGGCATGGTGTATAGTTGGACTTGCCTTTTGCATTATGTAGGGTAGGTGTTATAAATCTAGTTAATTTTTAATTGAAATAGTTCTCCTTGTGTTTTTAAAGTTAATAAATATGTGAATTCCTGTATCCTTTTCTCTGTAGCCTATTCATCACATGTATTTTTATATAAACATATTGAATCCTACCTGGTATCACATATACATTCTTGTGAGGTGGCTGACATGGCAGATACAAATTATGACAAGAGATCACTCCTCCTAAACGCTATTGGATCATAAAATTCAGCCTAAGGGTAACCTTTCTAGTTGAACAACATTATTCATAAATCCATGTTCAGTAAAATTAATATTTTTGGATCTGTGGACGATATATATTTCATCATGAATTTCAATTGGCATATATATTGCCACTTTATAATGTCTGTGTGTGTTTTGCTCTTTGCTTAATTGCTTTGGAAAGAGATGTGTCTGAATCAGCCTCTTGGCCCTGTGTGAGGCTGTGGCTTAGATTCTCAGCACCTGATGGATCTAAAGAAAGATCCCATGGGTGCATCCAAAACCAAAATGGCCAAAAGAGCAGTTATTGTGGATGAAGACTCTCACCTTCCTCTCTAATGGCCCTGACATCCATCAAGTGAAAATAGGGATCCTTTGGGTCAAATGAGTTCTTTAAAGCCCTGCAGAGTTTAGCCCATAGGTGCTTGGGTTTTCACATGAATCCAATTTACATAAAGAATCTAAACCCCACAGTCATTTGGCCTCAAATTGAAGAAGATAAGGGGCATGTAGGAGCATTTTGTTTTGAATTGTGGTAATTTGTTTGGCGCTTGGAACAGATGACTGGGTCCACCTGGGCTTGAACGCTGGTATGATTCTCCTTAGAGACTGAATTCTGGAAGTGACATCAGAGAAGTATTGTCATGAATTGTGTTTGGATTTTACTAGGCCATGCAACCTAGATCTCAGGTATTAATTGTGGTGCAGGGAGATCTAGGTGCAGGGTGGCTTTGCCCAGAGCACTGGGAATCTCAGCCTGGATATCACATGATTTTATTCTGAAATTCTTTAAAGCCACAGTTGAGAGTCAAAACACACATGGACCTCACATTGTAGACCTCAATGGGCCTGACTTCATGTGACCTTTTGGCCACTCTTTGGGAAGACTTGCCTGTGAGTGTTCTCAAGATCTGTCATTGAAATGAGCTTCTTCAACATTTAATGGTTCCTGAATGCATTGAAACCCACAGAGCCTCCAACTTTATCCTCAAAAAATGGCTTGATAAATACCATGAAACTTTTGAAATTCCCATAACCAGGTGGCACTGGAAAACTTTTGGATGTCCTGTTGCTGATCATGAGTGTATCTCACTGTGCCTTGACTGACTGGGTTTCATGAAAATTGTGTAGAAGAGTGATGCCAGTATGTTGGAGCCTGTTCATTAGTGGGACTAGAGCATAGGTGTGAAGTTGTGTGATAAAACATGTGTGTTGGGGCATGTGGATCTGCCATTGGCTTCCAATTGCCTTGTGACTGACAGAGTACAGCCAGCAGACCCTTATATGTAAAGGCATCTTGTTATATGGATAGGTTTCTGGGCAATGTTCAGAATCAGGTTGCTATGGACAAAGGGGCAACCTATGTGGGACAGAATCCTGGTTGGTGCATTCTCATGCAGACTGTGTCCCTCCACACGTGACAGAACTCCCTCCAGCACTGTGTCCCAGTTGAACTCCTTGTATTTCATGAAGCAAATACCAAACTCCCAGTGCACCAAGGAGTAACACCACGAAAATTGGAGCATGACCAAATGGCTTCACAGTCAACCCGGGGAGACACTTACACCCCAGTGGCCATAGTTTAACTACAAAAAGAGTATTCAGCACTGCTGCCTCATTTTCATTGGAAAATTAGAAACAATGTCCTTCAGGTCACATATTTGCACACCCAGATTTGATGGTCACACAACAAAGGAAGCTAAAGCTCCTGACAACAACATGTATTTTAAGAGCCCAACCTCAGAGAGTTTCTCAAGAAGTCTTTACACAAGCAGAGCTCAATGTTTGTGGAGTGTTTACCCTGTCCTTTACTTTTGGAAACTCCTCTACCACCTACAAGTTTGTGAACTCCTGAGCATTTTTTATTCCTGATATGTATTTACAGATTTTCTAACTTTTCTCCTCTAATTGTATCTTACTTGGAACTAAGGTAATGTCAAGGCAATCTTCTGGATGAGAGTGTGAACATTTTTGTGTAGCACATATTTGCATACCAATTAGAGTCATTTTCCATATTTCCATTCGAAATACTGAATCCTTGACACTAACGCATACCCTAATAGACTCTGACTACTACTCCTAATATGATGGAGAAAAATAACACAAACAGAATAGGAATACAAGCAGTTCAGAGGAATCATAGTGTATAGTTGGACTTGTTTTTTGCATGATTAATTGTAGGTGTTATAAATCTAGTCAATTTTTAATTGAAATAGTTCTCCATGTGTTTTTAATGTTAACAAATATGTGAATACCTATCTCCCTTTCTCTGTAGCCTATTCAGCACATGTATTTTTAAATGCACATATAGAACACTACCTGGTATCACACCTACATTTTGTGAGGTGGCTAATTTGGCAAATACAATTTGTGAGAAGTGGTCACTCCTGTTAAACTCTGTTGGAACTGAAAATTTAACATAGGGGTGTGTTTCCTAGAAGAACAACATTATACATAAATACATGTTCTAAAAGAAATAATTTTGCATCTGTGGAGGATATATATTTCATGATAAATTTGATTGCTAATTTATTGTCTGTGTGTGTTTTTTTGTATATATATATATATATATATATATATATATATATATATATATATGTATAAATATACATACACTCTCCAGATTTTTCAAAATATGAAATATATGTGTCTTATATACACTCCCTAAATTCATTCATGTTCATGTATATGGATTTATAATCAACTTTTCACAAGATCATTCTCAGAAATATTCATCCACCTGAAATACATATTGTTTCCAGTACTGAAAACTAACTTCAGTTAATGTTGCATACAAATACTAATAATTCTACAGTAACTGACCCAGTTTAACATCAATGCAAGTACATTCCTATGTGACATGATGTGTATTTTGAAATTCATTTTAATTCAACACTGGTACATTACTATTTCTTCAATTTATGCACATCATAGGATATATATTTCATCCACAAGTTAGCAAACTTATAGGCATTTGTTTCACTTTCAATCACTTCCTGCTTCAGAACACATGGATTCTTCCAGGTTTCTTGACTGGTCTTATAATGAGACTTCTTTCGAAATATATTATTTTTGATTTTTTTATCACTTTTGAAGCAAAACTGACACTCACTTCATGATAAACCATAACTATAATATCACCACTAGATGTATAACTGGTTGGAATGAATGATTTTATAACAATATAGTATTTTTTATATATTCTTTTATATCAGTTTATTCCATTATTTAAAGTGGAACCAGTTATATTATTTATTCACTATATTGTCTATTCATGCATTATCTCTATATTCATAGACACAGGGCACACCTCTTAGTACCCCCAATACTAATTTATTAGTCTTCTAAATATTGCTCCCAGAAATGGTGGAAGAAATACTCATGTCACCTGATCTACATATGCATGTTATCATAGTAATATTCTGGACACAAAATGCAAAAGTCACACGTATGATTGTACCAAAGCCTAAATGGAAACTGAACATGGATTACTAAAAACATCCATATCCAGGTTGCCTAATGCTCTCAAATGTCAATCCTATTGGTGACCACATTTTTGTTTCTTCCTAAGATTATATATTCAACCTCAAAACTATTGGAAATGTCTAGTTTTTTCACTCACTTTATACTTTGCCTGATTTCCTAATGTCTCTATTGATATCTACTTTCCTACATATTTTTTCCAGTTCAACATTGTGACTGACCCTTCACATGTGCTGACATTGACATTCACTCTCTAACCGAAACCCTATTGCTAATGAACTTTGGTCCAAATCCTATACTCTATCTTCTTCCGAAACATACTGACTATCTTCCTGATCCTATCGACTATCCCTTTTTGAGTGGATGTACTCTACTACATTCAATCATCTGAGGTACAAGGTCCTATGCCATTGTATATCGATTTTTCTGAAACATGTATGCAGAACATAATTCAAAGCTACGTGTCCCAATCTATTGCCAAATGCACTTCTGAGCTTCAAATCTTACCTAGATTTCTGTTTTCATACTTATATTTAACCACTATATTTCTATATATTGCAGGTTCCCAATAACCTTATTCATCCCGCAGAATGATTCCTAACCCAAATCGAACCTGTTATTAACCCTAACCATACACTGTTGCCTCAATCTAACATTACAAAAGAGCAGGGACAGGGCTATTCTTTCAATTAGGGATGTAGGTTATCTTCCAACTGCTGAGAACCTCAAAGTTCGATGCAGAAATGATCCCTGGAGAAGATGTAGGCAGCTATGAAGGACCTGCATGAGCAAAAGCCATCTTCCATGGCAAACAACCTGGACAGGATGAAGGGATGTGTATGCATCAGACTCTCTCTTCTTAATGTAGAGAAGATGAACCTAAGCAGGCCTGCGTGTAGAGCTGTTCCATGGTGTCTATTTTGATATACCATTCTAACTAGTCAAATTGTCACAGGAAGTAGGGGCACCCTCCAACTCATGGAACCATTGGAAGCAAGTCTTAGGACAAAGTTGTTGCCAAGGCAGTGACCTCATTCAGTTGCAAAGAAAGTGACATACCTCATTTCCTTGGTGATGGAACTCTCTGAAATTGGGATGCAAGAAGCCAGGCACCAAGAGCCAGTCCCAGTCCCAGTCCCAGTGGGCTCACTTGTTTGGATTTACCAAGTACAGAGTCAGGCCTTCTTGGTACCTACTGATGTGAGGATGGCCAAATGCCAGTAGAGCTCTGAAGAGGGGCCTTTCTTGAGACAGCAGGTTGTGGCTAACAGCAGGCTCCTCGCAGAATAACAGAGTTGGCCAAGGAGACAAGATCTGAGACCAGACAGGCCATTTCGAGTGGAACATAGTATGGCCCACCAGTCAGAGGACACTCCAGATAGTTAAAGACCTATTTTTGGGAAGGAGGTGCCTTTTTGGTTGTGGGTGTGAGTTTGCGGTTTTGTTTCATGTTCTGAGAATAGGTAGGAAAGGTGGTTGGTTTGGTTTGGAGTCGACTGTTTCTAGTAAGTCTATAGACAAGGCGAGTGTTTCTATGTCTGTGTAGCCACTGTGTCCGTGGTTTTAGACATTAGAAACGAGAATGCATCAATGGAGGTGTCCTGTCTAGTAGAAAGCTTCACAGCATTCATCCTGCACAATTGATTAATGGACTGTTGCTTGCCTTATGGATGGAAAACACCTACTAACTTCCTAAGTTCCTGTTTTCTTCCTGAATTCTGGCTACTCTCCAGAATAGTATCATGGTTTATTGTCCAAGATATGTACCACCTCCAAACTCTGTGACATGGCCATGTCCTTGATAGCTGAAGGGAATGGGAACATCTCAGAAAACTCAGATATCAGTGTGACCAGTAAAGTCTCAGTGGAGAAACCCTGCTTGGCTCCATTTGCTTATCTATGTTTCTGTTGCCTTGAATGTCAGGAAGGTCTTTGCCTCAGGCCACCCCTTTGTGAAGCGGGAAGAAACAGTTTTCAAATGGAAATGAATGGGCATCACCTGTGGCTCTTTGCTTAATTGCTCTGGAAAGGGATGTGTCTTAGTCAGACACTAGGCCCTGTTTGAGGCTGTGGCTAAGATTCTCAGCTCCTGATAGATCTAAAGAAGATCCCATGTGTGCATCAAAAACCAAAATGGCAAAAAATCTGTCATTGTGGATGAAGTCTCTTGCCTTCTTCTGTTTGGTTCCTGACCTCCATAAAGTGAGAATAGGGATCCTTTGGATCAAATGAGTTCTTCAAAGTCCTGCAGAACTGCTTGGGTTGTCTCATGATGCCAAATCACATAAAGAATCTATATCTGACAGTAAGTAGGCCTCAAATTGGAGAAGCAGAGCAGTATTTATGGCAGGCCGAGAGCAGTTGTGTGCAGGTGTGTGACAATACATCTGTGGTGGGGTCATGTGGATCTTACATTGGCTTCCAAATGGCTTGTGACTGACATGGTGCAGCTAGCAGAACTTTGTATGTAAAGGCATCATGTTACATGGAGAGTTTTCAGGGCAATGTTCAGAATCAAGTTCCTATGGTAAAGGGGGCAAGCAATGGGGGATAGAAGCCTGGTTGGTGCATTCTCCTGCAGACCCTGACACACCATACGTTACAGGACTCCCTCCAGCATTGTGTCCCAGTTTAACTCCTTGTATGTCATGAACCAAATACAAAACACCCACTGCAGCAGCAAGAAACACCACGAAAAGTGGAGGATGACCAAATGATTTCAAAGTCCAGACGGGGAGACACTTATCCCCCATTGGCCACAGTTTAGTTACAAAGAGTGAATTCAGCACTGCTGCCTCATGTTCATTGGACAATAAGAATTCATGTCCTCCAGGTCACAAAAATGCAGACCCAAGTTTGATGGTCTCACTACAAAGGAAGCTAAAGCTTCTGAAAACAACATATATTTCAAGTACCCAACCTCATTGTCAGTATCTCCAGAAGTGTTTAGGCCAGCAGAGATCCATGTTTGTGGAGTTTTACCCTGTCCCTAAGGTTTGGAAACGTCTCTTCCACCTCAAAGGTTGTGAACTACTGAGCATTTTCCATTCTACGTATGTATTCACAGATTTTCTAACTCTTCTCCTCTAATTGTTTCTTACATGGAGCGTGGTTATTTCAAGCCATTGTTCTGAATGAAAGTGGGAATTTTTTTGTGTGTAGCACGTATTTGCATACACATTGGATTCATTTTCCAATTTTCCATTCGAAATACTGAATCCCTGACACGAACCCATACCCTACTAGACTCTGACTACTAATTCTAATATCATGCAGAAAAGTAACACAAACAGAATTGAAATACAAGCAGTTCAGAGGAGGCATGGTGTATAATTGATCTTGCCTTTTGCATGATAAATGTCAGGTGTTATAAATCCAGTCTATTTTTAATTGAAATAGATCTCCATGTGTTTTTAAAGTTAACAAATATGTGAATTCCTGTCTCCCTTTGTCTGTAGCCTATTCAGCACATGTATTTTTATATGCACATATCAAATCCTACCTGGTGTCACACCTACATTCTTGTGAGGTGACTGACTTGGGAGATACAATTTGTGAGAAGACATCACTCCTCCTAAACGCTGTTGGAACTGATAATTCAAATAATGGGTGAGCTTCCTAGTAGAAAAACATTATACATAAATCCCTGTTAAGAAAATTGAATATTTTTGGATCTGTGATTGATGTATATTTCATAGTGAATTTAGATTTGCATATATGTTGCTACATTTTAATATCTGTATGTGTCTGTGTGTGTATACACACACACACACACACACACACACACTCTCTCCAGATTTTTCAAAATATGAAATACATGTATCTTATTTACACTCCCTAAATTCATTTATGTTCAAGTATGTGGATTTATAATCAACTTTTCACAAGATTTTTCTCAGAAATATTTATCCACCTGAAATACATATTTGTTTCCTAGTACTGAAAACTAACTTCAGTGAATGGTACATACAAATCCTGTTGATAGCCACAGCCAAGGGTCTCCAGTAAATACCATATGTACTACTGCACAACCTAAGGCAGGCATGGTCCCTAAGCCACATGCTCGTTGTTTAAACAGAGAGGGGGAGATGTTGAGAGCCACAGCCAAAGGGGCCCCAGGAAACCTCCAGCTGCCAGCAAACTTCCAGCTGCCGGCTGATGATTGGCTCCACAGCGGCCCCAGCAACATCTAGCTGATTGGCTCCTCTGTGGTGATGCTCAATGGGATGTTTCCCTGCCCTTTCAGACAACGGAGCTGCTCATTGGTGGACTTTTTTGGCTCCGCCCATGTGACCCAGCCAATTGGCCTCAAAAGGAGGAGGCTTGTGGTTGAGGGAGAGGCTTGTGGGAAGACTGTGGTGGCAGTTGGGCTCTGAGGGTTTTTCCTGAGAAGCTGTTTTGTTTGGCTTGTGTGGTTCTAAAAATAAAGTTTGTTTCTTTTGACAATTGGCTCCTGAATTGTGCCCAGCCAGACTGATGATAATCATGTAAAATGTTGATTTTAAATCGCATACATGAACTTGAATGAATTTAGGGAGTGTATAATAAGACACATATATTTCATATTTTGGAAAATCTGGAAAATCTGGTATATATATATATATATATATATATATATATATATATATATATATATATATACACACACACACACACACACAACAATAAAATGTAGCAATATATATGCCAATCGAAATTTATCATGAAATATATATCATCCACATATCTAAAAATATTCATTTTACTGAACATGGATTTATGTATGATGTTGTTCACTAGGAAGCTCACCCATAGTTTGAATTTTCAGTTCCATCAGTATTTAGGGGAAGTGATCTATTCTCATAATTTGTATATTCCAAAGTTAGTGAGATCACAAGAATTTACGTGTGTTACCAGGTAGGAGTCTATATATGCATAAAAATATACATGTTCTAAAGAGGCTACAGAGAAAAGGAGACAGGAATTTACATATGTGTTAACTTTGAAAACTCATGGAGAAATATTACAATGAAAAGTTGACTAGATTTATAACACATATCCTTGATAAAGGAAAAGGAAAATCCAAGTATACACCATGCCTCCTACAAAAGGCCTGTATTTCTATTCTGTTAGGTTTCTTTTTCTCCATCATTTTAGGATAGTAGTCATAGTCTAGTAGGGTATGGGTTAGTGTCAGAAATTCAGTATTGCAAATGAAAAATAGGATAATGTATCCAATGTGTATGCAAATATGTGCTACACAATAATCTTCCCACTCTCACCTAGAACAATGCCTTGACATTACCTTTGCCCCAAGTGAGACACAATTAGAGAAGAAGAGTTAGAAAATCTGTGAATACATATCTGGAATGGAAAATTCTCAAGAGTTCTCAACCTGGGAGCAGGTAGAGGAGTTTCCAGAAGTAAGGGATTGGGTAAACACTCCACAACCATGGAGCTCTGCTGGAAAAAAGACTTCTGGAGAATCTGCCTCTGAGGTGTGGCACTTGAAATATATATTGTTGTCAGGAGCTTTGTCTTCATTTGTAGTGAAACCATCAAAGCTGGGTCTGAATCTATGTGACTTGGAGAACATGGTTTCTTATTTTCCAATGAACCTGAGGCAGCAGTGCTGAATTCTCTCTTTGTAGGTAAACAGAGTCCAGTGGGCCAAAGTGTCTAACCATGTGGACTGTGAAGCCATTTAGTCATCCTCCAATTTTCATGGTGTTTCTTGGTGCTGAACTGGGAGTTTGGTATTTGCTTCAAGAAATACAAGGAGTTCAACTGGGACACAGTGTTGGAGGGAGTTCTGTGACATGTGCTGGGTCAGAGTCTCCAGGAGAACTCACTAACCCGGCTTCTATCCCACATAGCTTGCCCCCTTGACCATAGCAACCTGATTCTGAACATTTCCCTGAAACCTCTCCATATAACAAGATGTCTTTGCATATAAGGGTCTGCTGGGTGCACCATGTTAGCTAAAAGCCATTTGGAAGTCAATGGCAGATCCACATGGCACCACCATAAATATTTTATCACACACCTGCACACCACAACTCTGGGCCAACTACTCTGCAGTCTCCATCTAACCGGCATCTCTGTTCTACACCACTTTCATTATACCCAATCAATCAAGGCACTGTCTGGTACACTAATGATCAGCAACAGGACATCAAAGGTTCTCCAGTGCCACCTCATCATGCGAATTTCAAAAATTTTATGGTATTTATCTAGCCATTTTACAAGGATGAAGTTGGAGGCATTGTGGGTTTCAATTCTTTCAGGAATCATTCAATGTTGAGGAAGCTCATTTCAATGAAAGTTCTGGAGAACTCTCACAGGCAAGGCTTTCCAAAGAGTGGCCAAATAGTCACATGAAGCCAGGCCAATTGAGGTCTACAATGTGAGGTCCATGTGTGTTTTGACTCTCAACTATGTCTGGCAAGTATTTCAAAATAACATCATATGATATTCTGTCTGAGATTCCCAGTGCTCTGTGGAAAGCCACCCCGGGCCTAGATCTCAGTTTCAAAGGGCGAATTTCATGGGTGGCCGCCTAAAATCCCAACACAAATCATGGCAATACTTCTCTGAGGTCAGTTCCAGAACTCAGTCTCTAAGAGGAATCACACCAGAGTTCAAGCCCTGGTGGACCCAGTCATCTTTTCCTACTGCCACATAAATGACCACAATGAAAACCAAAACACTCCCAAATGGCCCTCATCTTCTTCCATATAGACACTCATCATAACCTCTGGCTTGACGTTTCCTTGAGGGGCACAGCCCAAGACAGTGTCCAAAATAATCTCCCTTTCCTCTCATTTGCCTAAAGTCAGGGTGGCCTGGACACCCATTCTGTGAACCATGAGTGATCAAATAACCCTGACTTTAATACTGCTCTGCTTCTCCAATTTGAGGCCTACTGTCTGTGGAGTATAGATTCTTGATGTGAATTGGAGTAATGAAAAAACCCAATAACCCATTGGCTACACTCTGCAGGGTTTTGAAGAACTCATTTGACCCAATAAATCCCTATTCTCATTTTATGGAGGTCAGGAACCTTACAGAGGAAAGTGAGAGACTTCATCCTCAATGACTGCTTTTTGGGCCACTTTGGTTTTTGATGTGCCTTCTGGAATGTTACATATTTTTTTTTTTGGTTTTAGTGCCTTCTGGAATATTACATAATTTTTTTCTTTAGACATTATTGCCAGAGTTCCTATCTTCATCCCAGTGCAGGTGAAATCAAAGATAATACCAATCTACAGCTTCTGCAATAGCCATCCCTGTACTGCTTGCAGAACTTGCTTGGACACATTGTGAACTCACCTAAATGCATTGTGAACTATCTGTTGGTGCAGCGACTTGTGGTAGTGTTGGGGTATATTTGCTGATGATGTCATCGGTGGTACAATTTTTCCAAAAGGAGCCATCAATTGGCTTGGTGTATGTTCCTCCCTTCTGCGTGTCATGATCGTCCAGCTAAAATTTGGGGGGCCAACAGAGGTGAGGCAAAGAACCTCACCCACCCCCGCTGGTACAAAGACCTCTCAACATGTGTGGCTCTATACTGGATGGGTAGTCAGTGACGGGTAAGATCCAATTGCAATGGTACCAACTTAACGGGTAAAGACCATATGTACTATTGGACAACCTAAGGCAGGCACGGTCCCTAAGCCACATGCGTGTTGTTTAAACAGAGAGGCGAAGATGTTGAGAGCCACAGCCGAAGGGGCCCCAGCAAAATTCCTGCTGCCAGCAAACTTCCAGCTGCCGGCTGATGATTGGCTCACAGCGGCCCCAGCAACACCTAGCTGATTGGCTCTTCTGCGGTGATGCTCAATGGGCTGTTTCCCTGCCCTTTCAGACCACAAAACTGCTCATTGGGGGACTTTTTTGACTCCGCCCACATGACCCAGCCAATCGCCCTCAAGAGCAGGAGTATTGTGGGAGGCGGAGAGAGGCTCCTGTGGGAGGGAGAGGTTTTGGGAAGCCAGTGGTGGCAGTTGGGGCTCTGAAGGTTTTTTCCTGAGAGGCTGTTTTGTTTGGCATGTGTGGTTCTAAAAATAAAGTTAGTTTCTTTTGACAAGTGGCTGCTGATTGTGCCCAGCAAGACTGCGGCATTATCCTAATATTTCTACAATAACTGACCCAGTTTAACATCAATGCAAGTAGATTCCTGTGGGAGAGGACATGATGTGTATTTTGACGTTCATTTTTATGTAACAGTGGTACATTACTATTTCTTCAGTTTACGCACATCATAGTATATATATTTGATCCACAAGTTCACAAATTTATAGGCATTTGTTTCACTTTCAATCACTTTCTGCTTCAAAACACATGTATTCCTCCAGGTTTCTTGACTGGTCTTTTCATGAGACTTCTTTCCAAACACATTATTTCCGATTTCCATAATCACTTTTGAAGCAAAACTCACACATTCTTCATGAAAAACCATAATGCTGATATAACCATTATATATATTACTGGTTGGAATGAAGGATTGTATATCAATGTAAGATTTTCTGTATATTTTCAGATATCAATTCAATCCATTATTTAAAGTTAGAACCAGTTATAATATTTCTTTACAGTATGGTCTATTCATGCATTATCTCTATAATTATAGACACAGTGTACACCATTTTTACCTCCAAAAATAATTGATACGTCTTCAAAATATTGCTCTCAGAAATGGTGGAAGAAATACTCATGTCACCTGATCTACATATACATTTTACCACAGTAATATTCTGCACACAGAAAGAAGAGGTCAAACTTATGTTTGTACCAAAGCCTAAATGAAAAGTGAGCATGGATTACGGAAAACATCCATGTCCATATTGCCTAATGCTCTCAAAAGTTCATCCTATTGGTGACTACATGTTTGTTTCTTCCTAAGATTATATATTCAAACTCAACCCTGTTGAAAATGTATAATTCTATCACTCACTTTATACTTTGCCTGATATCCTAATGTCAATTGATATCTGCATTCCTACTTTTTTCCCCAGTTCATCCTTTTGACAGACTCTCCACATGTGCTGACAATTACATTCACTCTCTATCCGAAACCCTATTGCTAAAGATCTTTTCATCCAAATCTTATACTCACTCTTCTTTCAAAACCTACCAACAATCTTACTAATCCTACAAATTATTTCTTTTTGACTGGATGTTCTCTTCAACATTCAATCAACCAAGGTACAAGGAATTATGCCATTGTATATTGATTTATCTGAGACATCTGTGCAGAATATAATTCAAAGCTAAGAATCCCAGCCAAGGGTCCAATGCAATTCTGGGCTTCAAATATTACCTAGATGTCTGTTTTCATACTTATATTTCACTTATATTCTTATAAATATCGCACGTTCCCAATACCATAATTCATCCCGCAGAATGATTCCTAACCGAAATGGAACATGTTATTAACCCTGACCATACACTGTTCTCTCAATCTATCTTTACTGAAGAGCAGGGACAGAGTTGGTCTTTCAATACAGAAATTAGGGGATCTTCCACTTGCTGAGAACCTCCAAGGTCATTAAAGAAATGATCCCTGGATTAAATGTAGGCAGCTATGAATGACGTCAGAGAGCAAAAGTCATCTTCCATGACAAACAACCTGGTTAGCATGAAGGGATGTGTCTGAATCAACATTTCTTTTCTTAATGTATAGAAGATGGACCAAACCAGGCCTATCTGGAGAGCTTTTTTTGGGTGCCTATGGTTGATATACCATGCAAACTTGTGAAAGTTTCACTGGAAGAAGGGGCAGCCTCCAACTCATTGGACTTTGGAAGCAACTGTTAGGACAAATTGGTTGACAAGGCAGTAACCTAATTCAGTTCCTGAAGGAAGTGACCTACGTCACTTCCTTGGTGAAGGAATTCTCTGAATTTGGGATCCATGAAGACAGGTACCCAGAGCCAGTCTCAGTTCCAGTCCCAGTGGGCTCACTTGTTCAGTTTTACCAAGGACAGGGTCAGTCTTTCTTGGTACCTACCTATGTGAGGATGGCCAAAGGCCAGAAGAGCTCTGAAGAGGGACCTTTTCTGAGAAAGCAGGTAGTGGCTCACCACTGGCTCCTGACAACTTCACAAAGTTGGCCAAAGAGACCAGATCTGAGTCAGGACAGGACATTTCGGGAGAACATTTTATGGCCCACCAGTCAGAGGACACTCTGGATAGTCACAGACCTACTTGGGGGAAGGAGGTGCCTTTGTGGGAGTGGTTGTGGTTTTGTGGTTTTGTCACATGTTCTGAGAATAGGTAGGAAATGTGGTTTGTTTGGTTTGGATTGGACTGTTTCTAGTAAGTCGTTTGACATGTAAGTGTTTCTATGTCTGTGTATCCCACTGTGTCTGTGGTTGTAGACATTAGAAAAGAGAATGAATTAATGGATGTGTCCTGTCTAGTAGAAAGCTTCCCAGCATTCTTCCTGCCCAATTGATTAATGGACTGCGGCTTGCCTTCTGGATGGGCAAAACCTTCTATCTTCCTAAGATCCTGTTTTCTTCCTGAATTCTGGCCACTCTCCAGAATAGGCTCATGGTTTTGTGTCCAAGATATATACCACCTCCAAGCTCTGTGACATGGCCATGTACTTGATAGCTGAAGTGAATGTCAAGCATCTCAGAAAACTCAGATATCAGTGTGACCAGGAAAGTCTCAGTGGAGAAACCCTGCTTTGTGTCTTTTGCTTACCTGTTCTTCTGTTGCCCTAAATGTCAGGAAGGTCTTTGCCTCTGGCCACCCCTTTGTGAAGCCTGAAGAAAACAGTTTTCAAATGAAAATGAATGGGCATCACCTGTGGCTCTTTGCTTAATTGCTTTGTAAAAGGATGTGTCTGAATCAGCCTCTTGGTTCTGTGTGAGGTTGTGGCTTAGATTCTCAGCACCTGATGCATCAAAAGATAGATTCCATGTGTGCATTCAAAACAGAAATGGCAAATGAGTCTCTTGCCTTCCTCTATTAGATTCCTGACCTTCATCAAGTAAGAATCAGGATCCTTTAGTTCAAAAGAGTTCTTTGAACCCCTGCAGAAGTGCTTGGGTTTTCTGATGACTCCAAATCACATAAAGAATCTATACCTGACAGTCAGTAGGCCTCAAATTGGAAAAGCATGACAGTATTAACGCCATGCCTATTTGATCAGTTCTGGTTCACAGGAAGGGTGTGTAGGCCACCCTGACTTTCGGCAAATGAGGGGAAAGGGAGCTTATTTTGGACAGTGTCTTGGTCTGCGCCCCTCATGGAAACTTCTAGCCAGAGGTTATGATTAGTGTCTATATGGAAGAACATGAGGGCCATGTGAGAGTGTTTTGGTTTTCATTGTTGTCATTTGTGTGGCGGTGGGAAAAGATGACTGCGTCCACCTGGGTTTCAACTCTTGTGGGATTCCCCTTGGAGACTGAGTTCTGAAACTCACCTTAGAGAAGTATTGCCATGAATTGTGTTGGAATTTTCGGAGGCCACGCATGAGAGTCACCCTTGGAAACTGAGATCTAGGCCCAGGGTGGCTTTCCACAGAGCACTGGGAATCTCAGCGAGGATATCACTTGATTATATTCTGAAAGACTTGGCAGCAATAGTTGAGAGTCAAAACACACATGGACCTCACATTGTAGACCTCAATGTGGCTGGCTTTATGTGACCTTGGGCCACTCTTTCAGAAGACTTGCCTGTGAGAGTTCTCTAGAGCTTCCATTGAAATGAGATTCCTCAATATTTAATGGTTCCTGAATGAATTGAAACCCACAGTAACTCCAACTTCATCCTTGAAAAATGGCTAGAAAACACCATGAAATTTTTGAAATTTCCATGACCAGCTGGCACAGGAAAACCATTTGATGTCCTGTTGCTTATCATGAGTATACAAGACAGTGCCTGGTTTGACTGAGTTTCATGATAATGGTGTAGAAAAGATATGCCAGTAAGTTGGAGCCTGCTGAGTAGTGGGCCAAGAGCAGTAGAGTGTAGGTGTGTGAAAAAACATCTGTGGTGGGGCCACGTGGATCTGCCATTGGCTTATAAATGGTTTGTGACTGACATGGTGCAGCTAGCAGACCTTTGGATGTAAAGGCATCTTGTTGTATGGAAAGGTTTCAGGGCAATGTTCAGAATCATGTTGCTATGGTCAAGGGGGCAACTATGTGTGATAGAAGCCTTCTTGGTACATTCTCCTGCCGATCCTGACCACCACACATGACAGAACTCCCTGCAGCACTGTATCACAGTTAAACTTCTTTATTTCATAAAGTAAATACCAAACTTTCAGTGCAGCATCAAATAACATGATTAAATGTGAAGGATGATCAAATGGCTTCACAGTCCACATGGGGAGACACTTAGCCCCCAGTAGCCCCAGTTTGCCTACAAAGAGAGAATTCAGTACTGCTGCCTCGTGTTCATAGGAAAATAAAAAAAAAAAAAACATGTCGTCCAGGTCACATAGATGCAGACTCAGCTTTGATGGTCTCACTACAAAGGAAGCTAAAGCTCCTGACAACAACATATATTTCAAGTGCCCAACCTCAGAGGCATTTTCTCAAGAAGTCTTAAGGCCGACACAGCTCCATGTTTGTGGTATTTACCCTGTCCCTTACTTTTGGAAACTCCTCTACCACCTTCAAGGTTGTGAACTCCTGAGCATTTTCCATTCCAGATATTTATTATGAACTCAAACAACAACAAGTGCTGGCGAGGATGTGGAGAAAAGGGTACACTTGTACATTGCTGGTGGGACTGCAAATTGGTGCAGCCAAATTGGAAAGCAGTATGGAGATTTCTTGTAGAGGTGGGAATGGAACCACCATTTGACCCAGGTATTCCCCTTCTCAGTCTATTCCCTAAAGACCTAAAAAAAATGCTACAGGGACACTGCTACATTGATGTTCATAGCAGCACAATTTACAATAGCAAGACTGTGGAACCAACCTAGATGCACTTCCATAGATGAATGGATAAAAAATGAGGCATTTATACACAATGGAGTATTACTCTGCATTAAAAAATGACAAAATTTTTACAGAGAAATGGATGGCATTAGAGCAGATTATGCTAAGTGAAGCTAGCCAATCCCTAAAACCAAATGCCAAATGTCTTTTTGATATAAAGAGATTAACTAAGAACAGAGTAGGGACGAATAGAATGAGAAGAAAATTAACATTAAACAGGGATGAGAGGAGGAAGGGAAAGGGAGAGAGAAGGGAAATTGCATGGAAATAAAAGGAGACCCTCAGGGTTATACAAAATTACATACAAGAGGAGGTGAGGGAAAGGAAAAAATTATACAAGGGGGAGAAATGAATTACAGTAAAGAGGTAGAGAGAGAAGAGGAGAGGGGAGGTAAGGGGAGGGGGAGAGTAGAGGTTAGGAAAGGCAGCAGAATACGACAGACACTAGTATGGCAATATGTAAATCAATGGATGTGTAACTGATGTGATTCTGCAATCTGTTTATGGGGTAAAAATGGGAGTTCATAACCCACTTGAATCACAGTGTGGAATATGATATATCAAGAACTATGTAATGTTTTGAACAAGCATAAATAAAAATTAAAAAAAAGAAAACTAACTTTGGTGAATGGTGCAAAGAAATCCTAATATTTCTACAGTAACTGACACAGTTTAACATCAATGCGAGAAGATTCCTGTGGGACATGATGTGTATTTTGATGTTCATTTTTATTCAGCACTGGTACATTACTATTTCTTCAGTTTATTCACATCATATTATAATATTTCATCCACAAGTAAGGAAATTTATCGTCATTTTTTTCAATTTCAATCACTTCCTGCTTCAGAACTCATGAATTCCTCGGTGTTCCTTGACTGGCATTTTCATGAGACTTCTTTCCAAACACATTATTTTCGATTTCCATAATCACATTTGAAGCAAAACTCACACAAACTTCATGATAAATCGTACCCTAATATTAACATTAGGTGTATAACTGGTTGTCATGAATGATTGCATATCAATATAAGATTTCTTATATATTTTCAGATATCAATTCAATCCATTATTTAAAGTGGAACAAGTTGTATTATTTATTGAAATTAAGGTCTATTCATGCATTATCTGTATATTCATAAAAACAGGGTACACCTCTTTTTACCCCCAATGCTAATTTATACGTTTTCAAAATACTGCTCCTAGAAATGGTGGAAGAAAAAATCATGTCATCTGATCTACATATACATTTTATCACAGTAATATTCTGGAAACAAAATGCAAAGGTCCCACTTAGGATTGTACCAAAGCCTAAATGTAAAGTGAACATGGATTACTAACAATATCCATGTCCATGTTGCCTAATGCTCTCAAATGTCAATCCTATTGGTGACCTACATATTTGTTTCTTCCTAAGATTAGATATTCAATCTCAACCTTGTTGAAAATGTCTTATTCTATCACTCACTTTATACTTTGCCTGATTTCCTAATGTCTCTATTGATATCTGCTTTTCTACAAATTTTCCCCAGTTCATCATTGTGTCTGATTTCTTCATATGTGCTGACATTTATATTCACTCACTGCCCGAAAAAAATTGCTAAAGAACTTTTGTTACATATCCTATACTAACTCTACTTGCTAAACATAACGACTATCTTCTTTTTTTTTTAATTTTTTTTATTGGTTGTTCAAAACATTACAAAGCTCATGGCATATCATCTTCCATACATTTGATTCAAATGGGTTATCAGCTCCCATTTTTACCCCAAATACAAGTTGCAGAATCACATCGGTTACACATCCACATTTTTACATAATACCATATTAATAACTGCGACTATCTTCTTAATCCTACCGACAATCCCTTTTGACTGGATGTTCTCTTCAGCATTCAATCATCCAAGGTTCAAGTTCCTCTGCCATTGTATATCGATTTATTTGAGACATGTGCGCAGATAGTAATTCAAAGCTAAATATCCCAATCAATTGCCCAATGCCCTTCTGGGATTCAAATCTTACTTTAATTTCTGTTTTCATACATATGATTAACCTCGATATTCTTATAAATATCACAGGTTCCCAATACCATTATTAATCCAGCAGAATGATTCCTAACCCAAATCGAACATGAAATTAACCCTAACTATACACTGTTCACTCAATCTAACTTTACAGAAGAGCAGAGACAGATTGTTCTTACAATACAGGAATGTAGGGGATGCTCTACCTGTTAAGAACCTCAAAGGTCCATGCAGAAATGATCCCTGGAGAAGATGTAGGCAGCAATGAAGGACCTGAGAGACAAAAAGTCATTTTCCAATGCAAACAACCTGGTCAGGATGAAGGGTTTTGTCTGAATCAGCCTCTATCTTCTTACTGTAGAGAAGATGGACCAAACCAGGCTTGTGTGGAGAGCTGTTCTCGGGTGCCTAAGGTTGATATACCATTCTAAGTTGTGAAAGTGCCAAAGGAAGTAGGGGCAGCCTCCATCTCATGGGACCCTTGGAAGCAACTGTTAGGACAAAGTGGTTGCCAAGGCAGTGACCTCATTCAGTTCTTAAAGGAAGTGACCTACCTCACTTCCTTGTTGATGGAACTTTCTGAACTTGGGACCAAGGAAACCAAGCACCAGAGCCAGTCCCAGTCCCAGTCCAAGTGGTCTCATTTGTTTGGAATCACCAAGGACAGAGTCAGTCTTCTTGGTACTGACTGATGTGAGGATGGCCAAATGCCAGGAAACATATGAACACGGGCCTTTCCTGACTAAGCAGGTAGTGGCTCACCGCTGGCTCCTGACTGCTTTACAGAGTTGTACAAGGAGACCAGATCTGAGACAGGACAGACCATTACCGGGGAACATAGTATGGCAAACCTGTCAGAGGACACTCCGGATAATCACAGCCCTACTTGGGGGAAGGAGGTGTCTTTTTGAGTGTGGGTGTGTGGTTTTGTCTCTGTTCTGAGAATAGGTAGGAAAGGAGGTTTCTTTGGTTTGCAGTGAACTGTTTCTAGTAAGTCGTTTTACAAGGTGAGTGTTTCTATGTCTGTGTATCCCACTGTGTCCGTGGTTGTATACATTAGAAAAGAGAATGCATCAATGCATGTGTCCCCTCTAGTAGAAAGCTTCCCAGCATTCATCCTGCCCAATTAATGAATGGAGTGTGGTTTCCATATCGATAGGCAACACCTACTACCTTATTAAGTCCCTGTTTTCTTTCTGAATTCTGACAACTCCTCAGAATAGGCTCTTGGGTTTGTGTCCAAGATATGTACCACCTCCAATCTCTGTCACATGGCCATGTACTGGATATCTGAAGGGAATGGCCAGCATCTCAGAAAACTCAGATATCAGTGTGACCAGGAAAGTCTCAGTGGAGAAACCCTGCTTTGGGCCTTTTGCTAACCTATTGTTCTGTTGCCTTGAATCTCAGGATGTCTTTGCCTCTGGGCACCCCTTTGGGAAGCCTGAGGAAAACATTTTTCAAATGGAAATGAAGGGCATCACCTGTGTCTCTTTGCTTAATTGCTTTGGAAAAAGATGTGTCTGAATCATCCTCTTGGCCCTGTGTGAGGCTGTGGCTTAGATTCTCAGCACCTGATGGATCAAAAGAAAGATCAAATGTGTGCATCCAAAACCAAAATGGCAAATATTCACTCATTGTGAATGAATTCTTTTACCTTCCTCTGTTAGGATCCTGACTTCCATCAAGTGAGAATAGGAATCCTTTCGGCCAAATGAGTTCTTCAAATCTCTGCAGAGGTGCTTGGATTTTCTCATGACTCAAATTCACATAAAGAATCTAAACCACAGAGTCAGAAGGCCTCAAATTGAAAAAGCCAAGCAGTATTAATGGCAGGCCTATTTGATCATTCCTGGTTTACAGGAAGTGTGTCCAGGCCACCTTGATGTTAGACAAATGAGGGGAACAGGACCTTAATTTGGACACTGACTTGGGCTGTGGACCTCATTGAAAACTCCAGCCAGACGTTATAAGGAGTGTCTATATGGAAAAAGATGAGGACCATGTGGGAGTGTTTTGGTTTTAATTGTGGTCATTTGTGTGGCGGTTGGAAGAGATGACTGTTCCACTGGGCTTGAACTCTGGTGTGATTCCCCTTAGAGACTGAGTTCTTTAACTGACCTCAGAGAAGTATTGCCATGAATTGTGTTGGGATTTTAGGAGGCCACACATGAGAGTCGCCCTTGGAATCTGAGATCTAGGCCCAGGTTGGATTTCCACAGAACATTGGGAATTTCAGCCCGGATATAACATACAATTTTTCTTAAAGACTTGGCAGCCATATTTGAGTTTAAAACACACATGGACCTCATATTGTAGATCTCAATGGGCCTGGCTTCATGTGACATTTTGGCCACCCTTAGGGAAACCTTGCCTGTGAGAGTGCTCCAGAGCTTTCATTGAAATTAGCTTCTTCACCATTTAATGGTTCCTGAATTAATTGAATCCCTCAGAGCCTCAAACTTCATCCGTGAAAAATGGCTAGAAAATTACCATGAAATTTTTGATATTTTCATGATCAGCTGGCACTGGAAATACTTTGGATGTCCTGTTTCTGATCCTGAGTATACCAGACACTGCCTTGATTGACTTTGTTTCATGAAAATGGTGTAGAACAGATATGCCAGTAAGTTGGAGCCTGGTGAGTAGTGGGCCTAGAGCAGTGGTATGCAATTGTGTGATAAAACATCTGTGTTGCGGCCATGTGGATCAGCCATTGGCTTCCAAATGGCTTGTGACTGACATGGTGCAGCCAGCAGACCCATATATGTAAAGGCATCTTGTTATATGGAGAGGATTCACTGCAATGTTCATAATCATGTTGCTATTCTCAAGGGGGCAATCTACATGGGATAGAACCTTGGTTGGTGCATTCTCCTGAAGACCCTGACTCACCACACCTTAAAGAACTCCCTCCACCACTCTGTCCCATTTTAACTCCTTGTATTTTTTGAAGCAAATACCAAACTCCCAGTGCAGCAGCGAGAAACACCACGAAAAGTGGAGGATGACCAATTGGCTTCACAGTCCACACTGAAAGACACTTAGACCCCAGTGTCCATAGTTTACCTACAAAGAGAGAATTCAGCACTGCTGCCTCATGTTCATTGGATAATAAGAAACCATGTCCTCCAAGTAACATAGATGCAGACCCAGCTTTCATGGTTTCTCTACAAAGGAACTAAATCTCCTCAGAACATCAAATACTTCAAGTGCCCACTCTTAGAGGCAGTTTCTCAAAAAGTATTTAGGCCAGCAGAGCTACATGTTTGTGGAATGTTTACCCTGTCCCTTACTTTTAGAATCTTCTCTATCACCTCCAAAGTTGTAAACTCCAGAGTATTTTCCATTCCAGATATATATTCACAGATTTTCTAACTCTTATCCTCTAATTGTGTCTTACTTGAGGAGAATGTAATGTCAAGGCATTGTTCTGGATGAAAGTGGGAAGATTTTTGTGTAGCACATATTTGCATACACATTGGATTCAATTTCCTATTTTCCATTAGAAATGCTGAATCCCTTAAACTAACATATACCCTATTAGACTCTGACTACTAATCCTAATATGATGGAGAAAAATAACACAAACATAATAGAAATACAAGCAGTTTAGATGAGGTATATTTTATAGTTGGAGTTGCCTTTTGCATGGTATAGTGTAGCAGTTATAAATCTAGTCAATTATTTGTTGAAATAGTTCTCAATGCGTTTTTAAAGTTAAGAAATAAGTGAATTCCTGTCCCCCTTTCTCTGTAGCCTATTCAGCACACGTATTTTTATATGCACATATAGAATCCTACCTGGTACCACACGTACATTCTTGTGAGGTGGCTGACTTGGCAGATACAAATTGGAAGAAGAGATCACTCCTCCTAAACGCTGCTTGAACTGGTAATTCAAATGTGAGTGAGCTTCCTAGTTGAACAACATTATACATAAATCCATGTTCAGTAAAATGAATATATTTGGATCTGTGGATGATATACATTTCATGGTGAATTTCGTTTGGCATATATATTGCAATTTTTAATGTCTGTCTCTGTGTGTGTATATAAATATATATATAGATACACTCTCAGGAGTATTCAAAATATGAAATATGTGTCTTATTACACACTTCCTAAATTTATTCATATTTATGTTGTGGATTCATAATCAACTTTTCACAAGATTATTCTCAGAAATATTCATCCACCTTAAATACGTATTTGTTTCTTAGTACTGTTTCCACACCAGATATGCATTCACGGATTTTCAAACTCTTCTACCCTAATTGTGTCTTACTTGAGGTGAAGGTAATGTAAAGGCATTGTTCTGGATGAGAGTGGGAAGATAATTGTGTAGCATATATTTTTATACACATTGGATTCATTTTCCTATATACCATTGAAAATACTGAATCCTGACAATAACCCATACCCTACTATACTCTGTCTACTAATCCAAATGATGGAGAAAAACAACCCAAACAGAATAGAAATACAAGCAGTTCAGAGGAGGCGTGGGGTATAGTTGGACTTGCCTTTTTCATGATAAATGGTAGGTGTTATAAATCTAGTCAATTTTTAATTGAAATAGTTCTCCATGTGTTGTTAAAGTTAACAAATATGTAAATGCCTGTCTGCCTTTCTCTGTAGCCTATTCAGCACATGTATTTTTATATGCTTTATAGAATCCTACCTGGTATCACACGTTCATTTTTGTGAGGTGACTGACTTGGCAGATACAAGTTGTGAGAAAAGATCACTACTCTAAAAGCTGTTGGAACTGAAAATTCAAACTATGGGTGAGCTTCCTAGTAGAACAACATTATACATAAATCCTTGTTCAGTAAAATAAATATTTTTGCATCTGTGGATGCTATATATTTTATGATGAACTTCGATTGGCGTATATATTCCTACATTTTAATGTCTGTGTGTGTGTTTTGTGTGTGTGTGTGTGTATATGTGTATATATATATATATATATATATATATATATATATATACACACATATATATGTATATACACATATATATAATTATGAATATATATATATATATATATATATATATATATACTGTCCTGATTTTTAAAATATGAAATGTATGTATCTTAAATACACTCCCTAAATTCATTCATGTTCAAAAATGTGGATTTATAATAAACTTTTCACAAAATTATTCTCAGAAATATTCATCCTCCTGAAATACACATTTGTTTCATAGTTCTGAAAACTAACTTCAGTAAATGGTGCTTACAAATCCTAATATTTGTACAGGAACTAACCCAGATTAACATCAATCAAGTAGATTCGTATGGGACATGATGTGTATTCTGACGTTTATTTTCATTCAACACTGGTACATTACTATTTCTTCAATTTTTACAAATCATAGGATATATATATTTCATCCACAAGTTCACAAATTTATGCGCATTTGTTTCACAATCACTTCCTGCTTCATAAAACATGTATTCCTCCAGGTTTCTTGACTGGTCTTTTCATGAGACTTCTTTCCAAACACATTATTTTAGATTTCCATAATCACTTTTGAAGCAAAACTCACACACCCTTCATGATAAACCATAACCTTAATGTGGCCATTAGATATATAACTGGTTGGAATGAATGTTTGTATGTCAATATAAGATTTCTTGTATTTTTTCACATATAATTTCAATCCATTATTTAAAGTCGGAACCAGATATATTATTTATTCAAAGTATGGTCTATTCATGCATTATCTCTATATGCACAGACAAAGGGTACACCTCTTTTTACCCCCATTACTAATTTATACGTCTTGAATATGTTGCTGCCAGAAATGGTGGAAAAATAGTCATGTCACCTGATCTACATATACGTTTTATCACAGTAATATTCTGGACAAAAAAAGCAAAGGTCACACTTAAGATTGTAGCAAAGACTAAATGAAAAGTGAGCATGGATTACTAAACATCCATGTCCAGGTTGCCTAATGCTGTCAAATGTCAATCCTATTGGTCACTACACATTTGTTTCTTTCTAAGATTATATATTCAAACTCAACCCTGTTGAAAATATCTAATCCTATGACTCACTTTATACTTTGCCTGATTTTGTAATGTCTCTATTGATATCAGCTTTCCTAACTATTTTCCCCAGTTCATCATTGTGACTGTCTCTTCACTTGTGCTGACATTAACATTCACTGTCTACCAGAAACCCTATTGCTAAACAACATTTGGTCCAAATCCTATACTCACTCTTCTTTCTAAACCTACCGAGAATCTTCCGAATCCTACCAACTATCCCTTTTGACTGGAAGTTCTCTTCTACATTTAATCATCCATGGCACAAGGACCTAAGCCATTGTATATCGATTTACCTGACACATCAGTGCAGAACATAATTCAAAGCTACGTATCCCAGTCAAGGGCCCAATGCCCTTTTGGGCTTCAAATCTTAGCTAGATTTCTGTTTTCATACTTATAATTCACCTATATATTCTTGTAAATATCGCAGTTTCCCAATACCATTATTCATCCCGCAAAAAGATTCCTAATCCAAATCGAACCTGTTAGTTAACCTAACCATACACTGTTCAGTCAATTTAACTTTACAGAAGAGCAGGGATAGAGTTGTTCTTACAATACAGGAATATAGGGGATCTTCCACATGCTGAGAAACTCAAAGGTCCATGCAGAAATGATTCCTGGAGAAGTTGTAAGCAGCTATGGAGGACCTAAGAGAGCAAAATTCATCCTCCATGGCAAACAACCTGGTCAGGATGAAGGGTTGTGTCTGAAACAGCTTCTCTCTTCTTAATGTCGAGAAGATGGACCAAACCAGGCCTGTGTGGAGAGCTGTTCCCAGGTGCCAATGGTTGATATACCATTCTAACTTGTGAAAGTGTCACAGGAGGTAGGGGCAGCCACCATCTCATGGGACCCTTGAAAGCAATTGTTAGGACAAAGTGGTTGCCACGGCAGTAACCTCATTCAGTTCCTGAATGAGGTGACCTACCTCTCTTCCTTGATGACGGATCTCTCTGAACTTGGGATCCAGGAAGCCAGGCACCCAGAGTCAGTCCCAGTTTCTTGCCCAGTGGGCTCAGTTGTTTGGAATAACCAAGGACAGAGTAAGTCTTCCTTGGTACCTACTGATGTGAGGATTGCCAAATGCCAAGAGAGCTCTAAAAAGGGGAATTTCATGAGAAAGCAGGTAGTGGCTCACCACTGGCTCCTGAAAACTTCACAGTGTTGGCCAAGGTGACCAGATCTGAGAAGGACAGGCCATTTCAAGGAAACATAGTATGGCCCATCATTCAGAGTACATTCCAATTAGCCACAGACCTACTTGAATAAAGGAGGTGTCGTTGTGGGTGTGATTGTGATTTTGTGGTTATGTCTCATGTTCTGAGAATAGGTAAGAAAGGCGGTTTGTTTGCTTTAGAGTGGACTGTTTATAGTAAGTCATTTGACAAGGTGATTGTTTGTATGCCTGTGTATCCCACTGTGTCCGTGGTTGTAGACATTATAAAAGATAATGCATCAATGGATGTGTCCTGTCTAGTAGAAAGCATGCCAACATTCATCCTGCCCAATTTATGAGTGGACTGCAGGTTGCTTTAGGGACGGGCAACACCTACTATCTTCCGAAGTTCCTGTTTTCTTCCTGAATTCTGGCCACTCTCCAGAGTAGGCTCATGGTTTTGTGTCCAAGATATGTACCACCTCCAAGCTCTGTGACATTGCCATATACTGGATAGCTGAAGGGAATAGCAAGCATCTCAGAAAACTCAGATATCAGTGTGACAAAGAAAGTCTCAGTAGAGAAACCCTGCTTTGGGCCTTTTGCTTACCTATTTTTCTGTTGCTCTGAGAGTCAGGAAGGTCTCTGC
Organism: Callospermophilus lateralis; assembly: GCF_048772815.1. Classification (NCBI taxonomy): domain Eukaryota; kingdom Metazoa; phylum Chordata; class Mammalia; order Rodentia; family Sciuridae; genus Callospermophilus; species Callospermophilus lateralis. The sequence continues at coordinate 30,499 of NW_027515159.1, forward strand.
TTCAGGCCACCAATTTGTGAAGCCTGAAGAAAACTGTTTTCAAATGGAAATAAATGGGCATCACCTGTGTATCTTTGCTTAATTGCTTTGGAAAGGGATGTGTCTGAATCAGCCACTTGGCCCTGTGTGAGGCAGTGGCTTAGATTCTCAGCACCTGATGGAACTAAAGAAAGATCCCATGTGTGCTTCCAAAACCAAAATGGCAAAAATATCAGTAATTGTGTATGAAGTATCTTGCCTTACTCTGATAGGTTTCTGATCTCCATCAAATGAGACTAGGGATCCTTTGGGTCAAATGAGTTCTTCAAAGCCCTGCAGAGGCTAGCCCATATGAACTTGGGTTTTTTCATTACTTTAAATCACATTAAGAATCTATACCTGACAGTCAGTAGGCCTCAAATTGGAGAAGCAGAGCAGTATTAAGGCCAGGCTTATTTTATCACTCCTGGTTCACAGGAATGGTGTCCAGGCCCAGCTGACTTTAAGCAAATAAGGGATAAGGAAGCTTGTTTTGGATACTGTCTTGTGCTGCGCCCCTCATGGAAACCTCCAGCCAGAGGTTATAATGAGTGTCTATATGGAAGAAGGTGAGGACCATGTGGGAGTGTTTTGGTTTTAATTGTGTTCATTTGTGTAGTGGTTGGAAGAAATGACTGGATCCACCAGGGCTAGAACTTTGGTATGATTCACCTTAGAGACTGAGTTCTGGAACTGACCTCAGAGAAGTATTGTCATGAATTGTGTTGCGATTTTAGAAGGCCACGCATGAGAGTCGCCATTGGAAACTGAAATCTAGGCCAAGGGTGGCTTTCGACTGATCACTTGGAATCTCAGCCAGGATATCACATGATTTTATTATGAAAGACTTGACAGGCATAGTTGAGAGTCAAAACACACATGGACCTCACATTGTAGACCTCAATGGGCTGGGCTTCATGTGACTATTTGGCTACTCTTTGGGAAGCCTTGCCTTTGAGAGTTCTCCAGAGCATTCATTGAAATGAGGTTCCTCAACATTAAATGGTTCCTGAATGAATTGAAACCCACAGTTTCTCCAACTTCATCCTTGAAAAGTGGCTAGATAAATACCCTGAAATTTTTGAAACTCCCATGATCAGGTGGCACTGGAGAACCTTTGGATCTCCTGTTGCTGATCATGAGTGTACCAGACAGTGCCTTGATTGACTGGATTTCATGATAATGGTGAAGAACAGAGATGCCAGTAAGTTGAGAATGCTGAGTAGTGGGCCCAGAGCAGTGGTGTGCAGGTGTGTGATAAAATATCTGAGGTGGGGCCATATGGATTTCCAATTGACTTCCAAATGCATTTTGGCTGCCATGGTGCATCCAGCAGAACCTTACATGTAAAGGCATCTTATTATATGGAGAGGTTTCAAGGCAATGTTCAGAATCAGGTTGGTATGGTCAAGGAAAAAGCTGTGTGAAATAGAAGCCTGGTTGGTGCATTCTCCTGCAGTTCCTGACCCACCACACGTGAAAGAACTCCCTCCAGCACTGTGTCCCAGTTGAACTCCTTGTATTTCGTGAAGCAAATACCAAACTCCCAGTGCAGCACCAAGAAACACCACAAAAATGGAGGATGATCAAATGGCTTCACAGTCCACACGGGGAGACACTTAGCCCCCAGTGGCCACAGTTTACCTACCAATAGAGAATTCAGCACTGCTGCCTCATGTTCATTGGAAAATAAGAAACCATGCTCTCCATTCACATAGATGCAGACCCAGCTTTGATGGTCTCAATAAAAAAGAAGCTAAACCTTCTGACAACAAAATATATTTAAAGTACCCAACCTCAGAGGCAGTTTCTCAATAAGTCTTTAGGCCGGCAGAGCTCTATGTTTGTGGAGTGTTTACCTCTTAGACCAGGATGTAAGAAAAGAACACTGACTCCAGTTAAAATCAAATTAAAGTAAGCTTATTATTTCCACTGGCTGGGCTGCCTCTCCCTCCAAAGATTGCGGGAGCAAGAGAGCAACCCCACCTTTACTACAGCCCAGGTTTGCAGCCCAGAAAGTTACACAAAAATGGGGTAACAGATAACAGAACTCTGACAAGCATCACACTAATGGGAGTTTACATTTTTTTTTTTGCTAGCCCCAACATCAAAATTTATGAGGACCATTAGAGCCTCAGAGAGGGTCATTGTCTGGCCACAGAAGGCCAATATTTATGAGGTGTGACAAAGTAACTTCAGTGAATGGTGGATAAAAATCCTAATATTTCTACAGTAACTGACGCAGATTAACATCAATGCAATTAGATTCCTATGGGACATGATGTGTATTTTGATGTTCATTTTTATTCAACATTGGTACATTACTATTTCTGCAGTTTATGCACATTATATATAGTATGATATATAATGTTCAATCACTTCCTTCTTGAGAACACATGTATTATTACAGGTTTCTTGACTATTCTTTTCATGAGACTTCTTTCCAAACACATTATTGTTGATTTCCATAATCACTTTTGAAACAAAACTCACACACCTTTCAGGATAAACCACAACCATAATATTACCATTAGATGTATAACTGGTTGCAGTGAATGATTGTATATCAATATGAGATTTCTTTTATATTTTCAGATATCAATTCAATCCATTATTTAAAGTAGAGCAAGTTATATTATTTACACACAGTATGGTTTATTCATGCATTATCTGCATATTCATAGACACAGGGTACACCTATTTGTACCCTCAATAGTAATTTATACATCTACAAAATATTGCTACAGAAATGGTGGAAGAAATACTCAAGTCACCTGATCTACATATACATTTTATCACAATAATATTCTGGACACAAAATGCAAAGGTCACACTTATGATTTTACCAAAGCCTAAATAAAAAGTGAGCATGGATTAATAAAAACATCCATGTCCTGGTTACCTAATGCTCTCAAAAGTCAATCCAATTTGTGACAACATATTAGTTTCTGCCTAAGGTTATATATTCAGACTCAAACCGTTGAAAATGTCTAAACAAATCACACACTTCATACTTTTACTGACTTCCTAATGTCTCTATTTATATCTGCTTTCCTACATATTTTCCCCAATTCGTCATTGTGACTGACTCTTTACATGTGCTGACATTTTCATTCACTCTCTACCCGAAACCTTATTTGTAAAGAACTTTTGGTACAAATCCTATACTCATTCTTCTTTCTAAACCTACTGACTATCTTGCTAATCCTACAGACTATCCCTTTTTTATTGGATATTCTGTATGTTATTCAATCATCTAGTGTATACGATCCTATTTCTTTGTATATCAATTTATCTGAGACATCTGTGCAGAATATAATTCAAAGCAAAGTATGCTACTCAAGGGCCCAAAGTCCTACTTGGCTTCAAGTCTTCCCTAGATTTCTGTTTCCATACTTATATTTCACCTATATATTCTTGTAAATATCTCAGGTTCCCAATACCGTTATTCATCCAGCAGAATGATTCCTAACGCAAATAGAACATGATATTAACATTAACCATACACTGTTCCCTCAATCTAACTTTACAGCAGTGCAGGGATAGAGTTGGTCTTACAATCCAGGAATATAGGGGATCTTCCACCTGCTGAGAATCTCAAAGATCCATGCAGAAATTATCCCTGAAGAAGATATAGAATGCTATGAAGGACCTGAGAGAGCAAAAGTCATTTTCCATGGCAAACAACCTGGTCAGGATGAAGAGATGTGTCTGAATAAGCCTCTCACATTTTAATGTAGACAAAATGGACCAAACCAACCCTGTGTGGAGATCTCTCTCCCAGTACCTATTATTGATATACCATTCTAACTTGTGAAAGTGTCACAGGAAGTAGGGGCAGCCTCCATCTCATGGGACCTTAGGAAGAAACTGTTAGGACAAAGTGTTTTCCAAGCCTGTGAGCTCATTCAGTTCATGAAGGAAGTGACCTACCTCACTTCTTTGTGATGGAACTCTCTGAACTTGGGATCCCGGAAACCAGGCACCCAGGGTCAGGCCCAGTAACAGTCACAGAGATCTCACTTTTTTGGATTTATCATGGAAAGAGTCAGTCTTTCTTGGTACTTACAGATGTGAAGATGGTCAAATGCCAGAAAAAATCTGAAGAGGTGTCTTCAGTGAGAATGCAGGTAGTGGCGGCTCAAAGCTGGTTCCTGACAACTTCACAGAGTGGGCCAAGGAGTCCAGATTTGAGAACAGACAGGCCATTTCGGGTGAACAAAGAATGGCTCACCAGGCAGAGGACACTCCGGTTAGTAACAGACCTTCTTGGGGGAAGGAGGTGCATTTGTGGGAATGAGTGTGGGTTTGTGGTTTTGTCTCATGTTCTGAGAATAGGTAGGAAAGTTGGTTTGTTTGGTTTGGAGTGGACTGTTTCTATTAAGTCATTTGACAAGGCAAGTGTTTCTATGTCTGTGTATCCCACTGTGTCCGTGGGTGTAGACATTACAAAAGAAAATGCATCAATGGATGTGTCCTGTCTAGGAGAAAGCTTCCCAACATTCACGCTGCCCAATTTATAAAAGGACAGAGGGTTGCCTTATTTGTGGGCAAGACCTGAAATCTTCCTAAGTTCCTGTTTTCTTCCTGAATTCTGGCCACTCTCCAGAATAGGCTCATGATTTTGTGACCAAGATAGGTACCACCTCCAAGCTCTGTGACTTGGCCATGTACTGGATAGCTGAAGGGAATGGCGAGAATCTCAGAAAACTCAGATATCAATGTTACCAGGAAAGTCTCAGTGGAGAAACCCTGCTTTGGGACTTTTGCTTACCTATTGTTCTATAGCACTGAATGTCAGGAAGGTCTTTGCCTAAGGCCACCCCGTTGTGAAGCCTGAATAAAACAGTTCTCTAATGTAAATGAATGGGCATCACCTGTCCCTTTTTGAGTAATTGATTTCGAAAGGGATGTGTCTGAATCAGCCTGTTGGCCCTGTGTGAGGCTGTGGCTTAGATTCTCAGCACCTGATGGATCAAAAGAAAGATGCCATGTGTGCATCCAAAACCAAAATGGCCAAAAGAGTACTCATTATGGATGAAGTCTCTCGCCTTCCTCTGTAAGTTTCCTGACCTCCATAAGGTGAGAATAGGAATCCTTTGGGTCAAATGAGTTTTTCAAAGCCCTTCAGAGTCTAGCCCATTGGTGCTTGGGTTTTCTCATGACCCAAATCCACATGAAGAATCTAAACCCCACAGTCAGTAGGCCTCAAATTGGAGAAGTGGAACAGTAATAATGGTAGGCCTATTTGATCACTCCTGGTTCAGAGGAAGGGTTTCCAGGCCACCCTGACTTTAGGCAAATGACGGGCAAGGGAGCTTATTTTGGACACTGTCTTGTCCAGCGCCCCTCATAGAAACCTCCAGCTAGAGGTTATGATGAGTGTCTATGTGGAAAAGATGAGGGCCATATGGGAGTGTTTTCGTTTAAATTTTGGTCATTTGTGTGGCGATTGGAAGAAATCACTGGGTCCACCTGGGCTTGAACTCTAGTGTGAATCCCTATAGAGACTGAATTCTGAAACTGACCTCAGAGAAGTATTGCCATGAGCTTTGTTGGGATTTTAGGAGCCCACGCATGAGAGTAGCCCTTATAAACTTAGATCAAGGCCACAGAGCACTGGGAATCTCAGCCAAGATAATCCATGATTTTCTTCTTAAAGTCTTGGCAGCCATAGCTGAGAGTCAAAACACACATGTACCTCACATTGTAGACTTCAATTGGACTGGCTTCATGTGACCTTTTGACAATTCTTTGGGAAGCCATGCCTATGAGAGTTCTCCAGAGTTTCATTGAAATGAGCTTCCTCAACATTTAATGGTTTTTGAAAACCACAGTTCCTCCAACTTCATCCTCAAAAAAATGGCTAGATAAACACCATGAAATTTTTGGAATTCCCATGACCAGGTGGCACTGGAGAATCTTTGGATGTCCTATTGCTAATCATGAGTGTATCAGACAGTGCCTTGACTGACTAGGTTTCTTGAAAATTGTGTAGAACAGAGATGCCAGTAAGTTGGAGCCTGCAAATTAGTGGGCCTAGAGCAGTGGTGTGAAGGTGTGTGATAAAATGTGTGGTGGGGCCATGTGGATCTGCCACTGGCTTCCAAATGGCTTGTGAATGACATGGTACAGCCAGCAGAACCTTCCATGTAAAGGCATCTTTTTGTATAGGGAGATTTCAAGGCAATGTTCAGAATCAGGTTGCTATGGACAAAGGGGCAACCCATGTGGGATAGAATCCTGGTTGGTGCATTCACATGCAGACCATGACCTCCACACGTGACAGAACTCCCTCCAGCACTGTGTCCCAGTTGATCTCCTTGTATTTCATGAAGAAAATACCAAAGTCCCAGTGCAGCAGCAAGAACCACCACGAAAAGTGGAGGAGGACCAAATGGCTTCACAGTTCACACGGTGAGTCACTTAGCTCCCAGTGGCCATAGTTTAACTACAAAGAGAGTATTCGCACTGCTGCCTCATGTTCATTGGAAAATTAGAAACAATGTCCTCCAGGTCACATAGATGCAGACCCAGCTTTGATGGTCTCACTAGAAAGTAAGCTAAAGCTACTGACAACAACATATATTTCAAGTGCCCAACCTCAGAGGCAGTTTATCAAGAAGTCTTTAGGCCAGCAGAACTCCGTGTTTGTGGAGTGTTTACCATGTGCCTTACTTTTGGAAACTGCTCTACCACTTCCAAGTTTGTGAAATCCTGAGTATATTCCATTCCACATATGCATTCACAGATTTTCTAACTCTTCTCCTCTAATTGTGTCTTACTTGGGGCGAAGTTAATGTCAAGGCATTGTTGTGGATGAGAGTGGGAAGATTTTTGTGTAGCACATATATGCATACACATTGGATTCATTTTCCAATTTTCCATTCGAAATACTTAATCCCTGACACTAACTCATAAACTACTAGACTCTGACTGCTAATCCTAATATGATGGAGAAAACTAACCCAAACAGAATAGAAATACAAGCAGTTCAAAGGAGGCATGGTGTATATTTGGACTTGCCATTTGCATTATGAAGGGTAGGTGTTATAAATCTAGTTAATTTTTAATTGAAATAGTTCTCCTTGTGTTTTTAAAGTTAATAAATATATAAATTCCTGTCTCCCTTTCCCTGTAGCCTATTCAGAACATGTATTTTTAAATGCACATATAGAATCCTACCTGGTATCACATGTACATTCTTGTGAGGTGGCTGACTTGGCAGATACAAATTATGAGAAGAGATCACTCCTCCTAAACCCTGTTGGATCTTAAAATTCAACCTATGGGTGAGCTTCCTAGTTGACAACATTAAACATAAATCCATGTTCAGTAAAAGAAATATTTTTGCATCTGTGGATGATATATATTTCATGATAAATTTCGATTGGCATATATATTGGTAATTTAATGTCTCTGCATGTGTGTTTTTTGTATATATATACTCTCCAAATTTTTCAAAATATGAAATATATGTGTCTTATATACACTCCCTAAATTCATTCATGTTCATGTGTATGGATTTATAATCACATATTCACAAGATTATTCTCAGAAATATTCATCCACCTGAAATACATATTTGTTACCAGTACTGAAAACTAACTTTAGTTAACGTTGCATACAAATACTAAATTTGTACAGTAACTGACCCAGTTTAACATCAATGCAAGTAGATTACTATGGGACATGATGTGTATTTTGACATTCATTTTTATTCAACACTGCTACATTACTATTTCTTCAATTTATGCACATCATAAGATATATATTTCATCCACAAGTTAGCAAACTTATAGGCATTTGTTTCACTTTCAATAACTTCCTGCTTCAGAACACATGGATTCCTCCAGGTTTCTTGTCTGGTCTTTTCATGAGACTTCTTTCCAAACACATTATTTTCAACTTCCATAATCAATTTTGAAGGAAAACTCACACACTCTTCATGATAAATCATAATCCTAATATAACGTTTAGATGTTTTACTGGTTGGAATGAATGTATGTATATCAATATAAGATTTCCTTTATATTTTCAGATATCAATTGAATCCATTATTAAATTTGGAATCCATTATATTATTTATTCACAGTATTGTCTATTCATGCATTATCTCTATATTCATATCACAGGGTACACCTATTTGTACCCCCAATAATAATTTGTACATTTCGACACAGAAGCAATGGTCACACTTATTATTTTACCAATGTAAATGTCAGGCGAGCATCGGAGGAAGAGACTACCAGGGACTGTCTAATGCAACAGCCAAAAGTTTATGGGGGTCCAACATGCTGGGGCTCAGAGCTCCCTTGAATAGAGCAGAGAGCCCTGAGAACAGCTTAAGCAGAGCTTATATACTTTCCTTGGAGAGGGCAGGGAGGGAAGATTATTGATGGGTCAGCGCGAGTGGGCAGTTTGCGTGCAAATGGGTGAGGGAGTACATTCTGCAGTTTTGCAGTTGGTACAGAACATTCAGGGAACAAGATTAGCGAACAGTTCTCAAGATATCAACAGTGTTTTGTTAAGCATACCGTAAAACTGGAAGTGACAATTACCTATTTTATTTACCTTTCATTCCCCACTTTCTTTTGGTTACATTAAATCATAATAGTGATCATTGAGGATGTCACATTTTATGTTTGCTAGTGTGGTATATTGATTTCTGATTACCATAAGTTTAACTTGTCCAATTTGAGCTTGGAGAAAGGAAACTACACGGTTGAGCAAACAGGGTCCTACAGTTAGCAATAATGTGAGGATTATTAATGGACCGGCCAGGGCTGATAAAAGCATAGTTACCCAGGGGGACTCTGTGAACCAAGACTCAAACCACCCATTTTGGGCCTCTCTCTCTTGTTGATGCTCTTCAATGCGTCTTCTTAATTTAATCATAGATTCTTTTACAACTCCAGTATGGTAGGCATAATAACAACATTCTTCCCTCAATGCAGGACAAAGGCCCCTTCTCTCATGAAGAGGAGGTCGAACCCTCGCCTGTTCTGTAAAACAACTTCAGAGAGAGAGGTTAAAGATTCTTGTAAAGCTGTGATGGTGGTTTTTTAATATCTTTAAGTTTTGGTCTATTGCTGCTTCTAATTGGGTCATTTGTTGTGTCCCATGGATTAGGGCAGTGGTTCCTGTGCCCTTCTCTGCAGCAACTACTATTCCTCATAGGATGGCTAAAGTGAAGGATACAGGTTGCCAGCGGAACCGGGTTGTATGCCCCCCTATTTGAAATTTAAATGATCCTGCCTCATGATAGAGCACTCGGGGAAACATCTGCACCATTACATAATTAATCACATCTGTTGATAATTTTATGAATAAACAATGTTTAAGTATATAGAATTATACTGTTGTAGGTATGGACAAGGCAAGGCACCTAAGATAGCACCAAAGATAGGGAAACAGTCCTATTTGGTTGCAACCGGATATAGAGGGCATTGCTTCTGTTGTAATCAATTAATCCCCTGAATCCCAAGTTTAGGTAGTTTCAGAATTTTGTACCCAACATGTAAGGGAAAAGACTCAGAAATTCACAGTCTGCAGAAGTTCACAAAAAGCAGTTTTTGGTTCTGTTTTTATTTTCCTCTTCTCTGGGAAAGATAACTTATTAAGGACACCTGGGAGGGGGAGAGCTTTTTTCTTCTCTTTTATTTTCTCCCTGCCAGCTGTTACCATGGAGCCCAGTTGGTAACTTCTTTATCTTGGAAATGTAGCCATCTCTGGAAGCCTCAGCTCAAGGCCAGAGGCCTTGTTCACATATTTTGTGAAAAACTAGTAAGGGGGTGTCTAGCTTAGAAGGTCTGATTTTTCCAGCCAGTGGCCAAGTATAACAGAGCAACACGAAAAGAGGAAGTTTATCTACACTGAACTCTTTTATAAAGACTTTGTTGCTGAAAGTCCTAAAGTCAGCCACGATGAAGACTTCTGGAGAAGGCCATTTAAGATTTTTCTGTGGGCCTGGTACAGAGGGGAAGACGGGGAAGGCGGGGGGTGAGAGCAGTTCTGTGGTTCTGAGAATGAGGAAAAAGAGATATAAAAGAATAATGGGAAAAGGGTTTGGGATTTTCCTGGCAACAAAACTTGAGCAATAGAACAGGTAGAGCAGATGGGAAGACGGGAATGAGTATCTAAAAAGCCTGTGAGGGACTTTAAATTCTTAGTAACCTGTTTTTAGTGATGACAAAGCAACTTTAAAGGCCATTTTCATTACATCTTGGATAGGCGTCTGAGGGCACTCCTCAGCTGGTTTGAGCTTTGGGTTAGCTGGTAAGAGGACCTGGTGGGACCCGGTGTGGGCACTGACAGGAGAAGAGAGGAGTGAGTGGGTGGAAGGGTACCTCAGTACCTGCTGCCTCAGCATGGGGGCAATGGTCTGAGAACCAGAGGAGGTTTGGGGTTTTGATCTAGTAATTGGAGGGGAGAAATCAGGTTGTTGATGTGAGAGTGACAGCAGAGAATCTGGAGCAGAAGGATCTATTGGAGAAACATATTTCGTGATGTGAGCAAAGGAGGGAAAAGGCCTACACATAGGGGAATTTTCTTCAATCCTTTTGATCACTTGCCGAAGTTGAAATAGTCACACAGAATTTGAGGATCTAGAGACCCCTCTGGGGGCCATCGGTTTTGGTTGTCTAATTGGTAATATGGCCAATGCTGTGAACTGAATTTGATGAGGAGTTTGGGTTCCACCAGGCAGCCCCTGTATGCTCACATCCCCATGACTTACGGAAGAAGACGGCTTTTCCCCCACACAGCCGTTGTTGTTTGTGGCTTTGATAGTCCACCGGGCAAACATAGTAATCTAGGCTAGCCAACCTGCATCAGGCTTGCGTGTTCCTACATCCATAATGTTTGTTTCCATTATCTATGGTACGGGAGAAATTTAATGGAATTTTAGTGGGATCCTCTTCATCATAGATATCCCAATTGGAAAGACGTATACCCAGCTGACAAATATCTGGGTGGAGAGTTGGCCACCAGGTCCCTAAGGGGGCTGTATGTGAGACAGACCATACTTCTTGTCTAATTGGATTTGTGATCAGCCATCCCTGCTGAATGGGCTGATGATGGTTAGGACTAGTGGTGGCCAAGGGGAGAGTCTATAGCCTTATCCACATGGCAAATATGCAATTTGAAAGGGTTACCAGTCTTTTCCACTTTCAAGCCAGTGTCTGGACAGGGCACAGGCTTGAGATGAGAATTAGGATCCAGGAAGTGATTCCGTCTACCTTTACCACTGTAGGTTTTATAATTAGCACCTGGTATGGTCCTGTCCAGCGGGGTTCCAGGGATGACACCTGATGTCATCTTATGTAGATGAAGTCTCTTTTTTGATATCGATGTGGAGTCTCCTCTTCACCAGGTTGGTAGGCAGTGGCCAGCTGTTTTGACAGGTATCCCTGAGTTCTTTCAATAGCTTTAAGTTTGTCAAGCAAGGGGGTGTGGAAGGGATCGGTAGGTCTTAGAGTTGTGGTTAGGTCCTTACTGGAGGAGGGGCCCCATAGAGAATTTTATAGGAGGTGAGGTTACACAAAGAAACAGAGGGAGTATTTCTTGCATGAAACAGTGCATAAGGCAGGAGCATAGTCCAATCTTTGATGCCCTCTCTAAGCTTAATTTCGTTAAGGTCTCTTTAATGGTTCTATTAATTTTTTTAACCTGTCCTGAGCTCTGCAGTCTATAAGCACAATGTAACTTCCAATTTATCCCCAGGATCCTGGCTAACCCCTTACTTACCTGGGCCATGAACGCCGGTCCATTATCAGACCCTATTACCTTAGGTAGGCCGTATCATAGAAAAATATCTTTCAGGATTTTCTACCACCATTTGTGCCTTTTTTTTTTTTGTGGGGAAGGCTTCAATCCATCTTGAAAATATATCTACAAACACTAGGAGATATTGAAGTCCATACCTTGCTGGCTAAATTTCAGTAAAGTCCACTTCCCAGAATTTCCTGGTCTGGTTGCTCATAGGCGCTTTCCTACAGGAAGCTTGGAAGGGTAATTGTTCTATTGACAGAACGGACAGGGTTTTGTTACCCGTTCAGTTATGTCCTTTCGCTGTGAGTCGGTTAGTGGAAAACTCTGTTCTTGATCCTTCAGGAATGCCTGCAGTTTCTTTGGACCAAGGTGTGTGAATTGATGTACATTTTTAACGTAGTGTAGGGCTTTCTGAAATTGCAGGCTTGGCTCAGTGAAGTTGAGGAGTTCAGTGCCAGTGTCGTAAGATGTTATCAAAAGCTTGCTGGTGCTCAGGGGTCCATTGGAATTGGGCATCTCCCTTTAACAGCGGGTATAAAGGAGAAGTTAAGGACACAAACACAGGAATCCATAACCTGCAAAACCCAGTAGTCCCAAGAAACTCTTTGTGTTGTCTGCTGCTGGGGGGGGGGTATCTGCACAACCGTTTGTTTTCTGGGCTCAGTGAGCCAACGTTTACCACCTCTAAGGGAATAGCCCAGGAAGACTACTTCTTGCTGGCAAATTTGGGGTTTTTTGGAAGAAGCTCTATACCCGAGTTGAGCAAGCTTACATAATAGTGCTTGGTTCCCAGACTCACAGTTTTCCTTGGTGTTGGCTGCAGTAGCAGGTCATCCACATATTGAAGCTGGGTGACTTTGGGGTGCATAGTTCTGAAGTTGTTGACATCTCTGTGGAGGGCTTCATCAAAGAGAGTGGGGGAGTTTTTGAACCCCTGTGGGAGTCTAGTCCATGTTAGTTTACCATACGTTCCGGTTTCTGGGTCTACCCACTCAAAAGCAAACAGAAACTGACTGTCTTTATGCAGAGGCATGCAAAAGATAGCATCTTTATGTCCATACCATTTCTACTCAGGGTTCAGAGTGATAAGCAGATTGTACAAATTATTTACCGTGGGGTGAATGTCCTGCACTCTGTTGTTGATCTCTCTTAGGTCTTGAACGGGGATAGTCCCCAGTTCCTGGATTTTTTACTGGTAGCAGGGGAGTGTTCCAGGCCGATTGACAGGGCCTTAGGACCCTAAAGCCAGATATTTCTGAATATGGGGCCTTAACCCATCTTTAGCATTTTTGCTCAGAGGATGTTGTTTGACATTGATTGGGGAGGCTGAGGTTTTTAACTCCACTGTTCTTGGAGGTTGTTTCATGGCTAGTCCTAACCCAACAATTTTTGCCCAGGCATCTGGGTAATCTGTTATCCATTTCTGGGGTAGCTTGCCTGTTTGATCATTCTTGGGGTGTGTGAAAAGTGGATGTTCATCTTTGACTGACATTTATAAAGCCATGACTATAGGAGTTTTTAATGAAGGATTTAGAAATTTCATTTTGGGGCCTTCGGGGTTAAAAGTTGTTTTGGCCCGGAGCTTACTGAGCAGATCTCTGCCCATCAATGGGGCCAGGCATTCTGGGATTACTAGGAAGGAATGTTGGATTTTTCCTTTCCCCATGTCCATGGTCCTCTTAGTTGTCTAAGTCTGATATTTACTGCTGTTAGCCCTTTGAACTAGAGACCTTTTATTTGATAGAGGGCCCAGTGGGGCCTTAAGGGCTGAGTATACTGCTGCTGTATCCACTTCAAAGTTTATGGGGTCCCCTTCACTTCAAAAGTTACCCTGAGCTCGGGGAAGGGATCCGAGCCCCGACATTCTCAGTCAACCTCCAGAGTCAGAAAGGCTGTCTGGCGTGGCTGTCTCTTTCTAGGGCACTTTTTGGCTCAGTGTCCTTTTTCTTTACAGTAGGCACATTGATCTGAGGCCAAGGGTGGCCTCTGGTGGGGACCCAGGTATTGTTTCTTGTCTCCCTGTTTCTTAATTTCTGGCCTATTTATTGTTGTGACCAGGACCTTAGTTAATACCTTCATCTGTCTTTTTCATCTGTCATCCTCCCTTTGCTCCCTTTCATTCTCTCTGTTTCTCTCTTATAGGATACTTTCTCGGCTACCCTGAGTAAATCTCTCAAAGTCATATCTTGTAATCCATCTAAGTATTGTAACTTTCTTTTAATATCCAGATCAGCTTGCCCAATGAAGGCCATCATGACATATGTCTTTTGATCCTCTGCCTGAAGATCGAAAGGAGTATATCTCCTATACGCCTCCATAATTCTCTCTAGAAACATAGAGGGATATTCATCAGGCCCTTGAATAATCTCTCTTACCTTGGCCAAATTATTTGGTTGGCTAGCGGCCGGTTGGAAACCCACTATTAGGGCCCGGCAATAAGTGGACAGATGCTCCCTACCTTCAAAGGTGTCGGGGTCCCAGTTGGGTCAGTTCAAGGGTAAGCCGGCTTTGATTATGTTGGGAAGTTGTGTTGGTCACCCATCTGGTCCGAGGATATTTTTTTCTAGCTTCCAGAAAGTTTCTCTCTCGTTCCTCTGTCATGAAGAGAATCCCTAGGATTTGTTGGCAGTCATCCCAAGTAGGCAGGTGTGAAAACGCCAGGGAGTTCTTTGAGTTCTTTTAGCCGGGCCAGCTTTCTCCAGGGAAGGAGGGGCTGTGTGTGTGACAAGGGGGAGTCATCTGGTGGGCGCTGGGCCGGCCTAGCTTTCTCCAATGGCGGAGAGGCTGAGTCAGCATCAAAGGAATCACTTAGAGGTTGTTGGGGGTTGGTGGACGACGGCAGCGGATAAGAAGGGTAGGAGAGTCCAGTAGAGTCTTGAGACTCAGGGAGAACAGAGGTTGGAGGAGGAAGAGCAGAGGGTTTGTGAGATAGAATCATGGTGGAAGGAGTAGGAGTGGGCGCAGAGACAAAGAAAGGCTTCACCCATGTAGGAGGAGATTTGCAGAGGTACTGCAATGTTAAGATATATGGCTGTTGATCTGGATGTCTATGTGGCCCCGGTTGAAAGACAAAATCTCTGACGTTTCAAATTAGTGGGAAGTAGATGTTTCTAGGGGCTATCCAACTCCAAAGGTGGGTCATTCTGAGGCACAGAGGGTCTGCCAGGTCCAGCAATTTACTGAAAAAGAAAGATTCTGGGCCTTGCACAGACTTTGGTCCAGTGATCAAGGGTCAGGAAGAGAGGTGTTGAAGTGCTCTGTCCCAAAATGAGAGATACACAAACAGTGAAAGAAATCACACACTACACTGACAAGACAAGACAATAAAGACAGCAATGGATGTCCAATACTGAGGCCAGGACTGAGTAGCCGGCAAAACCTGATGGGCTGGCAATACTGAATCCGAAGCAAAATATCACTGAGTCAAGGAGACTATTGTTCCTCAATTTCCTGAGTCCTCTGGGGCATCCCCCAGGGACGTGGCCTGTGGCTCTGTGACACGTATGTCAGCCTCTGTCAGAGAGAGCTCACGCTCATCACCAATAGCCATTTTGCCAAGCCCTAACCTGAAACCTAAAACCAAAAAGAGTTCCCTTACTTACCCTGAAAAGAGCCCCTTGGGGATCTTTCATCCGCCGCTGCCGGATCTTGCTCGTGCCTCCAGATGTAAAGGTCGGGCAAGCATCAGAGGAAGAGACCACCAGAGGAATGTCTCAAGCAACAGTAAATGGTTTATTATGGGTCCAGCATTCTGGGGCTCAGAGCTCACTTGAATAGAGCAGAGAGCAATGAGAACAGCTTAAGCAGAGCTTATATGCTTTCCTTGGAGAGGGCAGGGAGGGAAGTTTATTGATGGGTCAGGGCAAGTGGGTGGTTTGCGTGCAAACGGGTGAGGGTATACATTTGCAGTTTGGCAGTTGGGGACAGCACATTCTGGAAACAAGATTAGCAAACAGTCCTCAAGACTTCAACAGTGTTTTGTTAAGCATACAGAAAAACAGTAAGTAACAAGTACCTATTTTATTAACCTTTCACCAAAGCCTAAATGGAAAGTGAGCATGGATTACTAAACACATCCATATCCAGGTTGCCTAACGCTCTCAAATCAATCCTATTGGTGACTACATATTTGTTTCTTCTTAAGATAATATATTAAACCTCAACCCTGTTGAAAATGACTAATCCTATCACTCACTTTATATTTTCCTGATTTCCTAATGTCTCTATTGATATCTGCTTTCCTACATATTTTCCCCAGTTCATCATTGTGACTGACTCTTCACATGTGCTGACATTTACATTCACTCTTTATCCGAAACCCTATTGCTAAAGAACTTTTGGTCCAAATCCTATACTCACTCTTTTTTCTAACATACCGACTATCTTCCTAATCCTAAAGACTATCCTTTTTTGACTGGATGATCTCTTCGACAAGCAATCATCCAAGGTACAAGGTCCTATGCCATTGTATATTGATTTATCTGAGACATCTGTGCAGAACATAATTCAAAGCTAAGTATCCCAATCAACAGCCCAATGCCCTTCCTGGATTCAAATCTTATCTAGATTTCTGTTTTCAAACTTATATTTCACCAATATATTCTTGTAAATATCGCAAGTTCCCAATACCATTATTCATTAAGCAGAATGATTCCTAACTCAAATGAAACATGTTATTAAGCCTAACCATACATTGTTCCCTCAAACTAACTTTACAGAAGAGCCGAGACAGAGTTTATCTTACAATACAGTAATGTAGGGGATCTTCCACCTGCTGAGAACATCAAAGGACCATGCAGAAATTATACCCTGAAGAAGTTGCAGGCAGCTATGAAGAACCTAAGAGGGGAAAAGTCATATTCCATGGCAAACAACAGGGTCAGTATGAAGGGATGTGTCTGAATCAGCCTCTCCTTTCGTAATGTAGAGAACTGATGAAACCATGCCTGTGTGGAGAGCTGTTTACAGGTGCCTATGGTTGATATACCATTCTAACTTTTGAAAGTGTCAAAGGAAGTAGGGGCAGCCTCAATTTCATGGGACCTTTTGAAGCAACTGTTAGGACAAAGTGGTGGCCAAGGTAGTGATCTCATTCAGTTCCTAAAGAAAGTGACCTCACCTCTCTTCCTTGGTGATCAAAAAATCTGAAATTGTGATGCAGGAAGCCAGGCACCCAGAACCAGTCCCAGTCCCAGTCCCAGTGGTCTCACTTGTTTGGATTTACCAAGGACAGAGTCAGTCTTCCTTGGTACCGACTGATATGAGGATTGTCAAATGGCAGAAGAGCTCTGAAGAGGGGCCTTTCCTGAGAAAGCAGGTATTGGTTCACCACTGGCTCCTGACAACTTCACAGTGTTGGCCAAGGAGACCAGATCTGAGAAAGGACAGGCCATTTCAGGGGAACATAGTGTGGCCCACCAGTTAGAGGACACTCCAGATAGTCACAGACCTACTTGGGTTAAGGAGGTGCCTTTGTGGGTGTTCAGTGAGTTTGTGCTTTTCTCTCATGTTCTGAGAATAGATAGAAAAGGCAGTTTTTTTGGGTTGGAGTGGACTGTTTCTAGTAAGTCGTTTGACAAGGCTAGTGTTTCTAAGTCTTGAGTATCCCACTGTGTCCGTGGTTGTAGACATTAGAAAAGAGAAGGCATCAAAGGATGTGTCCTGTCTAGTAGAAAACTTCCCAGCATTCATCCTGCCTAATTGAAGAATGGACTTTGGTTTGCCTTATGGATGGGCAACACCTACTAAATTCCTAAGTTCCTGTTTTCTTCCTGAATTCTGGCCACTCTCCAGAATAGTCTCATGGTTTTGTTTCCAAGATATGTACCACCTCCAAGCTCTGAGACATGTCCATATACTTGATAGCTGTAGAGAATGGGAACATCTTAGAAAACTCAGATATCAGTGTGACCCGGAAATTCTCAGTGGAGAAACCCTGCTTTGGTTCATTTGCTTACCTATGGTTCTGTTGTCCTGAATGTCAGGAAGGTCTTTGCCTCAGGCCACCCCTTTGTGAAGCCTGAAGAAAACAGTTTTCAAATGGAAATGAATGGGCATCACCTGTGGATCTTTGCTTAATTGCTTGTAAAAGGATGTGTCTAAATCAGCCTCTTGGCCCTGTATGAGGTTGTGGCTTAGATTCTCAGCACATGATGGATCTAAAGATAGATTGCATGTGTGCAATCAAAACAAAAATGGCCAAAATCTGTCATTGTTGATGAGTCTCTTGCCTTCCTCTGTTAGGATTCTGACCTCTATCAAGTGAGAATAGGGATCCTTTAGGTCAAATGAGTTCTTTGAAGAACTGCAGAGGTGCTTGTGTTTTCTTGTGACTCCAAATCACTTAAAGAATCTATCCCTGAGAGTCAGTAGGCCTCAAATTGGAGAAGCAGGCCTATTGGATCACTCCAGGTTCACAGGAAGGGTGACCATGCCACCCTGACTTTAGGCAAATGAGGGGCAAGGAAGATTATTTCGGACACTCTCTTGGGATGCGTCCCACATGAAAAACTCCAGCCAGAGGTAATGATGAGTGTCTCTCTGGAAGAAGGTGAGGACCATGTGGAAGTGTTTTGGTTTTAATTGTAGTCATTCGTGTGGCAGTTGGAAGAGATGACTGGATCCACCTGGGCTTGAACTCTGGTGTCATTCCCCTTAAACACTCAGTTCTGGATCAATCATCAAAGAAGTATTGCCATGAATTGTGTTAAGAATTTAGGAGGCCATGCATGAGAGTCTCCGTTGGAAACTGAGATCTAGTCCTAGGGTGGCTTTCCACAGAGCACTGGGAATCTCAGCCAGGATATCAAATTATTTTTTTCTGAAAGACTTGGAAGCCATATTTGCTAGTCAAAACACACATGGACCTCAATTGTAGACCTCGATGGGCCTGGATTCATGTGACTTTTAGGCCACTCTTTGGGAAGCCTTGCCTGTGAGAGTTCTTCAAATTTTTCATTGAAATGAGCTTCATCACCATTGAATGATTCCTGAATGATTTGAAAGCCATAGTGCTTCCAACTTCATAATTGAAAATTGGCTAGATAAATACCATGAAATTTTTGAAATTCCAATGACCAGGTGGCAATGAAGAACATTTGGATGTCCTGTTGCTGATCACGAGTGTACCAGACAGTGCCTTGATTGACTGGTTTTGATGAAAATGGTGTAGAACAGAGATCTCAATAATTTGGATCCTGCTGAGTAGTGGGCCTAGAGCAGTGGTGAGCAAATGTGTGATAAAACATCTGAGGTTGGGCCATGTGGATCTGCCATTGGCTTCCAAATGGCTTGTGACTGACATGGTGCAGCCAGCAGACCCTTATATGTAAAGGCAACTTGTTATATGGAGAGGTTTCAGTGCAATGTTCAGAATCAGGTTGCTATGGTCAAGGGGGCATCCTATGTGGTATACAAGCCCTGTTGGTGCATTCTCCTGCAGACCCTGATCCACCACACGTGACAGAACTCGCGGCAACACTCTGTCCCAGTTGAACTCCTTGTATTTCGTGAAGCAAATACCAAACTCCGAGTGCAGCAGGAAGAAACATTAGGAAAAGTGGAGGATGATAAAATGGCTTCGCAGTCCATATGGGGAGACACTTAGCCCCCAGTGGCCACAGTTTACATACAAGAGAGAATTCAGCACTGCTGCTTCATGTTTATTGGAAAATTATAAACCATGTCCTCCAGATCACAGAGATGAAGACGCAGCTTTGATGGTCTCACTGGAAAGGAAGCTAAAGATCCTCACAAAAACATATATTTCAAGTGCCCAACCTAGAGACAGTTTCTCCAGACGTCTTTAGGCAGGCAAATCTCCATGTTTGTAGAGTTTTTACACTGTCCCTTACTTTTGGAAACTCCTCTAAAATCTCCAAAGTTGTGAACCCTAAGCATTTTCAATTTCAGATATGTATTCAAAGATTTTCTAACTCTTCTCCTCTAATTGTGTCTTACTTGGGGTGAAGGTAATGTCAAGGCATTGTTCTGAATGAGAGTGGGAAAATTTTTTTGTAGTACACATTTGCATACACATTGATCCATTTTCCAATTTTCCATTCGAAATACTGAATCCCTGACACTAACTCATACCCTACTAGACTCTGACTACTAATCCTAATATGATGGAGAAAAATAAACAAAAAAAATGAAAATACAAGCAGTTCAGAGGAGGCATGGTGTATAGTTGGACTTCCCTCTTGCATGATAAAGGGTCGGTTTTATAAATCTACTCAATTTTTAATTGAAATAGTCCTCCATGTGTTTTTTTTTTAAAGAGAGAGTTAGAGAGGAGAGAGAGAATTCTATAATATTTATTTTTTTAGTTATCGGAGGACACAACATCTTTGTTTGCACGTGGTGCTGAGAATCGAACCCATGCCGCACGCATGCAAGGCGAGCGCACTACGACTTGAGCCACATCCCCAGCTCTCTCCATGCGTTTTTAAAGTTAACAAATATGTGAATTCCTGTCTCCCTTTCTCTGTAGCCTACTCAGCACATGTACTTTTTATATGCACATATAGATTCCTACTTGGTATCACACGTATATTTTTATGAGTTGGCTGACTTGGCAGAAACAAATTGTAAGAAGAGATCAGTCCTCCTAAACGCTGTTGGAACTGAAAATCCAAACTATGGGTTAGCTTCCTATTAGAACAATATTATACATAAACACATGTTTAGTAAAATAAATATTTTTGCATCTGAGGGTGATATATATTACATGATGAATTACGATTGGCATATATATATTGATACTTTTTAATGAATTTTTGTGTTTTTTTGTCTATATATATATATATATATATATATATATATATACATACACTCTACAGATTTTATAAAATATGAAATATATTTGTCTTATATACACTCCGTAAATTCATTCATGTTCATGTATGTGGATTTATAATCAACTTTTCACAAGATTATTCACAGAAATAATCATCTACCTGAAATACATATTTGTTTCCCAGTGCTGAAAACTAACTTCAGTCAATGGTGCTTACAAATCCTAATATTTCTACAGTAACTGACCCAGTTTAACATCAATGCAAGTATATTCCTATGGGACATGATGTCTATTTTGACATTCATTTTAATTCAACACTGGTACATTACTATTTCTTCAGTTTTTGCACATCATAGGTTATATATTTCATTCACAAGTTCAGAAATTTATAGGAATTTGTTTCACTTTTAATCACTTCCTGCTTCAGAACACATGTATTCCTCCATGTTACTTGACTGGTCTTTTCATGAGACTTCTTTCCAAACACATTATTTTCGATTTCCATAATCAATTTTGAAGCTAAACCCACACACTCTTCAAGATAAACCATAACATTAATATTACCATTAGATGTATAAGTGGTTGGAATGAATGTGTGAATATCAATATAAGATTTCCTGTACATATTCACATTTCAATTCAATCCATTATTAAAGTTGGAACCAGGTATGCTATTTATTCACAGTATGGTCTATTAATGCATTATCTCTATATTCATAGACACAGTGTACACCTCTTTGTTCCCCCAATACTAATTTATACCTCTTCAAAACATTGCTCCCAAAAATGGTAGAAGAAATAAACATGTCACCTTATCTATCTATCTATCAATATATATATATATATATATATATATATATATATATATATATATATATATATATATATATATATATATATTTCTTTTTTTATCACAGTAATATAATATTCTGGACACAAAAAACAAAGGTCATACTCATGATTGTATCAAAGCCTAAATGGAAAGTGAGCATGGATTACTAAAAACAACCATATCCAGGTTGCCTAATGCTCTCAAATGTAAATCCTATTGGTGACTACATATTTGTTTCTTTCTAAGATTATATATTCAACTTCAAGCCTGTTGAAAATGTCTAATCCTATCACTCAGTTTATACTTTGCCTGATTTCCTTATATCTCTATTGATATCTGCTTTCCTACATATATTCCCCAGTTCATCATTGTGTCTGACACTTCACATATGCTGATATTTACATTCAATGTCTACCCGAGACCCTATTGCTAAAGAAATTTTGGTCTAAATCCTATACTCATTCTTATTTCTAAACCTACTGACTATCTTCCTAATCCTACTGACTATTGCTTTTTGACTCGATGTTCTCTTCGACAATTAATCATCCAAGGTATAAGGTCCTAAACCATTGTATTTCAATTTGTTGGAGACATATATGCAGAACATAATTCAAACCTAAGAATCCCACTCAAGGACCCAATGCCCTTCTGACTTCGAATCTTACCTAGATTTCTGTTTTCATTCTTACATTTCACCTATATATTCTTGTAAATATCACAGGTTCCCAATACCATTATTCATGGGGCAGAGAGATTCCTAACCCCAAAAAAACATGTTATTAACCCTAAACATACACTGTTCCCTCAATCTAACTTTACAAAAGAGGAGGGACAGAGTTGGTCTTACAATACAGGAATGTAGGGGATCTTCCACCTTCTGAGAACATCAAAGGTCCATGCAGAAATGATCCCTGGAGAAGATATAGGCAGCTATGAAGGACCTGAGAGAGGAAAAGTCATCTTTTATGGTAAACAACCTGGTCAAGATGAATGGATGTGTCTGAATCAACCTCTATCTTCTAAATGTAGAGAAGATGGACCAAATCAGGCCTGTGTGGAGAGCTCTTCCCAGGTGCCTATGGTTGATATACCATTCTAACTTGTGAAAGTGTGACAGAAAGAAGGGACAGACTCCATCTCATGGGACCCTTAGAAGTTACTGTTAGGACAAAGAGGTTGCCAAGGCAGTGACCTCATTCTGTTCCTGAAGGAAGTGACCTCACTTCACTTCCTTGGTGATGGAACTCTCTGAACTTGGGATCCAGGAAGAGAGGCACCCAGAGCCAGTCGCAGTCCCAGTCCCTGTGGTCTCACTTGTTTCAATTTACCAAGCACAGAGTCAGTCTTTCTTAGTACCAACAGATGTGAGAATGGCCAAATGCCAGGAAAGCTCTGAAGAAAGACCTTTCTGAGAAAGCAGGTATTGGTTCACCGCTGGCTCCTGACAACTGCACAGAGTTGGCCAAGGAGACCAGATTTGAGATACAACAGGCCATTTTGGGGGAATATAGTATGGCCCACCATTCAGAGGACACTCCACAAAGGAGGTGCCTTTGTGGGTGTAGGTGTGTGTATGGTTTTTTCTCAAGTTCTGAGAAGATGTAAGAAAGGCTGTTTGTTTGAATTGGCGTGGACTGTTTCTAGTAAGTCCTTTGACAAGGCGAGTGCTTCTATGTCTGTGTATCCCACTCTGTCCGTGGTTGTAGACATTAGAAAAGAAAATGCATCAATGGATGTGTCCTGTCTAGGAGAAAGCTTCACAACATTCATCCTGCCTGATTTATTAATGGACTGCAGCTTTCCTTATTGAAGGGAAACACCTGCTATCTTTCAAAGTTTCTGTTTACATCCTGAATTCTGGACACTCTCCAGAATTGCCTCATTGTTTTGTGTCCAAGATATGTACTACCTCCAAGCTATGTGATATGGCTATGTACTGGATAGCTGAAGGGAAAGGCGAGCATCTCAGAAAACTCAGATATCAGTGTGAACAGGAAAGTCTCAGTGGAGAAACCCTGCTTTGTGCGTTTTGTTTACCTATTGTTCTGTTGCCCTGAATTTCAGGAAGGTTTTTGCCTCAGACCACTCCTTTGTGAATATCAATTCAATCCATTATTTAAAGTGGAACCAGCTATACTATTTATTCACAGTATGGTCTATTCATGAATTATCTGTATATACATAGACACAGGGTACAGCTTTTTGTACAACCAATACTTATGTATATGTCTTCAAAATATTACTCGCAGAAATGGTGAAAGAAATACTCATGTCACCTAATCTACATATACATTTTATCACAGTAATATTCTGGACACAAAATGCAAAGTTCACACTTATTATTGTACTAAAGCCTAAATGGAAAGTGAACATGGATTACTTCCATGTTCAGGTTGCCTAATGCTCTCAAATATCAATCCTATTGGTGACTACATATATGTTTCTTCCTAAGATTATATATTCAAAATCAACCCTGTTGCAAATATCTAATCATATCACTCACTTTATACTTTGCCTGATTTTGTAATATCTCTTTTTTTATTGTTACGATGAGCCAATTTAGTACTTTTTTAATTTTTTTTTCATCTTTCATACATTTGATTCAAGTGAGTTATGCATTTCCATTTTTACCCCAAATACAGATTGCAGAATCACATCAGTTACACATTCACAATGTTTACATAATGCCATATTAGTGACTGTTGTATTCTGCTGACTTTTCTATCCCCTACTATCCCCCCTCCCCTCCCCTTTCATCTTCCCTCTCTACCTCATCTGTTGTTGTTCCGTTCTCTTCCTTCCCCCCCTTTCCCCTCACAACCTCGTATATGTGATTTCGTATAACGATGAGGGTTCTTTCCGTTTCCATGCAATTTCCCTTCTCTCTCCCTTTCCCTCCCATCACTTGTCTCAGTTTAATGTTAATATTTTCCTCATGCTCTTTCCCTCTGTTCAGTTCTTAATTGCTCTCCTTAAATCAAAGAAGACATTTGGCATTTGTATTTTAAGGATTGGCTAGCTTCACTTAGCATAATCTGCTCTAATGCCATCCATTTCCCTGCAAATTCCATGAATTTGTCATTTTTTAGTGCTGCATAATACTCCATTGTGTATAGATGCCACATTATTTTTTATCCATTCATCTATTGAAGGGCATCTAGGTTGGTTCCACAGTCTGCCTATTGTGAATTGTGCTGCTATGATCATTGATGTGGCGGTATCCCTATAGCATGCTCTTTTATGGTCCTCAGGGAATAGTCCGAGGAGGGCGATAGCTGGGTCAAATGGTGGTTCCATTCCCAGCTTTCCCAGGAATCTCCATACTGCTTTCCATAATGGCCGCACCATTTTGCAGTCCCACCAGCAATGTACAAGTGTACCCTTTTCCCCACATCCTCGCTAGCACATATTATTGTTTGACATCCTAATGGCTGCCAATCTTACTGGAGTGAGATGGTATCTTAGGGTGGTTTTGATTTGCATTTCTCTGACTGCTAGAGAAGGTGAGAATTTTTTCATGTACTTATTAATTGATTGTATGTCTTCTTCTGAGAAGTGTCTGTTCAGGTCCTTGGCCCATTTGTTGATTTTGTAATATCTCTATTGATATCTGCTTTCCTACATATTTTCCACTGTTCATCATTGTGACTGACCCTTCAAGTGTGCTGATATTTACTTTCACACTTTAACCCAAACCCTATTGCTAAAGCACTTTTGTTCCAAATCCTATACTCACTCTTCTTTGTTAACCTACCGAATATCTATCTAATCCTACTTACTATCCCTTTTTGACTGGATGTTCTCTTCGAATTTTAATCATAAAAGGAACAAGGTCCTATGCCATTGTATATCGATTTATCTGAGATATCTGTGCACAACGTAAATCAAAGCTAAGTATCCCAATGAAGGGCCCATTGCCCCTCTGGGCTTCAAAATTACCTAGACTTTCTTTTTTCATTTATATATTTCACCTCTATATTTTTAAAAATATCGCAGGTTCCCAATACCATTATTCATCCAGCAGAATGATTTCTAACCCAAATCAAAGATTTTATTAACCCTAACAATACACTGTTCCCTCAATGTAAATTTAAAGAAGAGCAGGGACAGAGTTGGTCTTACAATACAGGAATGTAGGGGATCTTTCACCTGTTGAGAACCACAAGTTCAATGCAGAAATGATCCCTGGAGAATATGTAGTCAGCTATGGAGGACCTGAGAAAGCAAAAGTAATCTTCCATGGCAAAATACCTGGTCAGGATGACGGGATGTGTCTGAATCAGAACCTCTCTTCTCAATGTAGAGGAGATGGACCAAACCAGGCCTGTGTGGAGAGTAATTACCGGGTTCCTATGGTTGATATACCATTCTAACTTGTGAATGTTTCACAGGAAGTAGGGGAAGCCTCCATCTAATGAGACACTTGGAAGCAACTGTTAGGATAAAGTGTTTGCCAAGGCAGTGACCTCATTCAGTTCCTGAAGGAAGTGACCTCACCTTACTCCCTTGGTGATGGAACTCTCTGAACTTAGGATCCTGGAAGCCAGGCACACAGAGCCAGTCCCAGTACCAGTCCCAGTGGGTTCACTTGTTTGGAATTACCAAGGACAGAGTCAGTCTTTCTTTGTACCTACTGATGTTAGAATGGCCAAAAGCCAAGAGAGCTCTGAAGAGGGGCCTTTCCTGAAAAAGCAGATAGTGGCCCACCGCTGGCTCCTGACAACTTCATAGAGATGGCCAAGGAGACCATATCTGAGACAGGACAGGACATTTCGGGGGAACATTGTGTGGCCCACCAGTCAGAGGACACTCCATAGAGTCACAGACCTACTTAGGGTAAAAAGGTGCCTTTGTGGGTGTGGTTGTGAGTTTGTGATTTTGTCTCATGTTGTGAGAATAGGAAAAAAAGGTGGTTTGTTTGGTTTGGAGTGAACTGTTTCTCGTAAGTCGTTTGAAAAGGAGAGTGTTTCTATGTCTGTGTATCCCATGGTGTCCGTGGTTGTAGACATTAGAAAAGAGAGTGCATCAATGGATGTGTCCTGTCTAGTAGAAAGCTTCCCATTTCATCCTGCCCAATTTATGAATGGTTTGCGGCTTTACTTAAAGATGGGCATAACCTAATACATTCCTAATTTCCAGGTTTATTCATGAACTCTGTTCACTCTCCAGAATAGGATCATGGTTTTGTGTCCAACATATATACCACCTCCAAGCTCTGTGACATGGCCATGTACTGGATAGCTGAAGGTAATGGCGAGCATCTCAAAAAATTCAGATATCAGTGTGACCAGGAAAATCTCAGTGGAAAAACCCTGCTTTGGGCATTTTGCTTATATATTGTTCTGATGAACTGAATGTCAGGAAGTTCTTGCTCTGGCCACCCCTTTGTGAAACCTGAAGTAAACAGTTTTCAAATGGAAATGATTGGGCATCACCTGTGGCTCTTTGCTTAATTGCTTTGGAAAGGGATGTGTCAGAATTAGCATCTTGGCCCTGTGTGAGGTTGTGGCTTAGATTCTCAGCACCAGATGGATCTAAAGAAAGATCCCATGTGTGCATCCAAAACCAAAATGGCAAATACACCAGTCATTGTGGATAAAGTCTCGCTTTCCTCTGTGAGGTTCCTGACCTCTATCAAGTGAGAATAGGGATCCTTTTTGTCAATTGAGTTCTTCAAAGCCCTGCAAAGGTGCTTGGGTTTTCTCATGACTCTAATTTACATAAAGAATCTATACCTCTAACTCAGTAGGCCTCAAATTGAAGAAGCGGTGCAGTATTAACGGCATGCCTATTTGATCACTCCGGGTTCACAGGAAGTATGTCCAGGCCACCCTGACTTTAGGCAAATGAGGGGCAAGGGAGCTTATTTTGGACACTGTCTTGGAATGTGCCCCTCATGGAAACCTCCAGCCAGAGGTTATGATGA
Organism: Callospermophilus lateralis; assembly: GCF_048772815.1. Classification (NCBI taxonomy): domain Eukaryota; kingdom Metazoa; phylum Chordata; class Mammalia; order Rodentia; family Sciuridae; genus Callospermophilus; species Callospermophilus lateralis. The sequence goes on from NW_027515159.1 coordinate 57,844, forward strand.
GTATCTATATGGAAAAAGATGAGGGCCATGTGGGAGTGTTTTGGTTTAATTGTGGTCATTATGTGGCTGTTAAAGGAGATGCCTGGGTCCACATGGGCTTGAACTCTGGTGTGATTACACTTAGAGAGTGCATTCTGGATCTGATCTCAGAGAACTTGTGCCATGAATTGTGTTGGGATTCTAGGAGGGCACGCATGAGAGTCTCCCTTGGAAACTGAGATCTAGGCCCAGGGTGGCTTTCCACAGAGCACTGGGAATCTCAGCCAGGATACCACATGATTTTTTTTTTCTGAAAGACTTGGTAGGCATAGGTGACAGTCAAAACACACATGGACCTCACATTGTAGACCTCAATGGGTCTGATTTCATGTGACTTTTTGGCCACTCCCTGGGAAGCCTTGTCTTTAACAGTTCTACAGAGCATTCATCGAAATGAGGTTTCTCATCATTTAATGGTTCCTGTACAAATTGAAATCCACAGTGCCTCCATCTTCATCCGTGAAAAATGGCTAGATAAATACAATAAAATTATTGAAATTTCCATGACCAGGTGGCACTGGAGAAAATTTGGAAAACCGGTTGCTGATCATGAGTATACCAGACAGTGCCTTGATTGACTAGGTTTCATCAAAATGGTGTATAACAGAGATGCCAGTAAATTGGAGCCTGCTGAGTAGTGGGCCTAGATCAGAGGAGGGGAGGTGTGTGATAAAACATCTGTGGTGGGGCCATGTTGATCTTCCATTGGCTTCCAAATGCCTTGTGACTGACATGGTGCAGCCAGCAGACCCTTATATGTAATGGTATCTTGTTATATAGAGAGGTTTCAGGGCAATGTTGAGAATTATGTTGCTGTGGTCAAGGGGAAAAGCTATGTGGAATAGAAGCATTGTTGGTATATTCTCTTGCAGACCCTGACCCACCACACGTGACAGAACTCCCTCAAGCACTGTGTCCCAGGTGATCTTTTTTTTACTTCATAAGCAAATACAGCAGCAAGAAACACCATGAAAATTGGAGGATGAACAAATGGCTTCACAGTCCACACAGGGAGACACTTAGAACCCAGTGGCCACAGTTTACCTACAAAGATCAAATTCAGGACTGGTGTCTCATGTTAATTGGAAAATAAGAAACTATGTTTTACAGGTCACATAGGTGCAGACCCAGCTTTGATGATCTCACTACAAAGGAAGCTAAAGCTCCTCATAACAACATATGTTTCAAGTGCCCAATCTCAGAGGAAATTTCTCAAGAAGTCTTTAGGCCAGCAGAGCTCCATGTTTATGGAGTGTTCACCCTGTCCCTTACTTTTGGAAACTCCTGTACCACCTTCAAGGTAGTGAACTTCTTAGCATATTACATTCCAGAGAAGTATTCACTGATTTTCTAATTCTTCTCCTCTAATTATGTCTTACTTGGGGCGAAGATAATGTCAAGCCATTGTTCTGGAGGAGTGGGAAGATTTTGTGTGGCACATATTTGCATACACATTGGATACATTTTCCAAATTTCCATTCGAAATACTGAATCCCTGACTCTAACCCCTACCATACTAGACTCTGACTACTAATCGTAATATGATAGAGAATAATAACCAAAACAGAATAGAAATACAAGCAGTTCAGAGGAGGCATGGTGTATAGTTGGAATTGCCTGTTGCATTATATAGGGTAGGAGTTATAAATCTAGTCATTTTTTTTGTTGAAATAGTTCTCCGTGTGTTTTGAAAGTTAACAAATATGTGAATTCCTGTCTCCTTTTCTCTGTAGCCTATTCAGCACATGTAATTTTATATGCACATATAGAATTGTACCTGGTATCACACGTACATTTTTGTGAGGTGACTGACTTGGCAAATACAAATTGTGAGAAGAGATCACTCCTCCTAAATGCTGTTGGAACTGAAAATTCAACCTATGGGTAAGCCTCCTAGTTGAACAACATTATACATAAATCCATGTTCAGTATATGAATATTTTTGGGTCTGTGGATGATATGTATTTCATGATGAATTTTGATTGGCATATATATTGCTAGTTTTTAATGTCTGTGTGTGTGTGTGTGTGTGTGTGTATATATATATATATATATATATATATATATATATATATATACTCTCCAGATTTTTCAAAATATGAAATATTTGTGTCTTATTTTGCACTCCCTAAATTCATTCATATTCATGTATGTGGATTTATAATCCAATTTTTAAAAAATTATTCTCAGAAATATTCATCCACCTGAAATACATATTTTTTCCTAGTACTGAAACAGTTTTCAGTAAATGGTCCATCCAAATCCTAATATTTCGGCATTGCAAGATGGCTGTGAAGACAGTGTATCACACCCAGTGTACCCTGCCACTGCGCAAGTGAATAACGAGTTAGAGCAATGAAAAACTATCTTGTTAGGATCTTACAGGAAAATGGGTGTTGACCGAAACCTAGAAGAATGATTTCCACCACCGAGGTCCGGTAATTGAGTCTCAAACACAAGCCACTTGTGCAACTGGAGATCCATTCTGATTGATCCGCGTGACCTGCCCTGTGTCTACAAATGGTGAGGCACCACCCAGAAGCGACCAGCAAGCAGGGAGAAACGTTGCTGCGGATTCTGTGGAATCCTGCTGGCTGAGCATCCACTGAGCCCCCAGCTGAATTCGGGATTTCAGACGGGGAAGTTAGCAGTACATTTCTATGCCCCAAAGCAGAAACTCCACAAAGGAAACCAACAGCCACCATCTTGGAGAGCTGAAGTAACCACCACCACTCCCTGACAGATTGCAAGAATAAAACAGGTGTGTGTTTCTCAGCTCATCTCACATACAGAGGGGAATTCGCATAAAATATCTCCTAGGCTTTTGGGGGAGGAATAATCAGAGCAAGTCTGCATAAAGACTGGGGGAAAACTAGAGGCACCTGACCTTCATCTCCCCTTCCCATCAGCGGCAAAAATGAAACTTGTCTAGCCAGTGCGGGGCGATGGGCAAGCGAAAAAAATTAAAACAATAGAGTTCCAGGGTTCCCAATAGACACCCTCCCCACCCAACAAACGGCAGACCCAGAGAACAGTTTGAGCTGCCAAGAAGCATCACTCAGGAGAAATCTGGTCTAGCAGGAGAAATCAGGACTAGCAGGATAAACCAGGGGACTAGAGGCCAGGCCCTCCTGACTGGCTGGCTGGAGAACGCCGGCCCACTGCCAGTGTGACTGGGCAACGGGAGACCACCTTCCTGCTGGCGCCAGCCCACCTGCTGACGCTATGTCTTGACGGCTGGAGAACGCGCGCCTGCCGGCGACCGAACGTGCAACTGTGTGGCAAGAGATCACCCACCAGCTGAAGACAGACCACAAGCTGCCCACGCTACTGGGTGGCTGGAGACTGCCGGCCTGCCAGCGACCGGGAGCTGAAACCAACCAGAGACAATCCAGTCCACCCACCCAATTCGGACCCTCCGGCAAGGAGCCTGGGGCCCACCACAGCAGAGAGGTGACATCACTGGAGCTCGGCCGTCAGAATTCCTTAACAGCGGAATCCACTTAAGCAGGCATAGTCTACCAACACAAAGGAGAGAAAACAGAGATATATAAACCCATAACAAATCTATGGAAGAGAGCAGAAACACAGCAATCAAATAGAGCTGGAAAATGACGTGAACAACATGAAAAAACAAGGGAAAACAAGGTGTACAAACAATGAAGGACAACTTAATACTACAGGAGAACCTAGAAGCATCAGAAACAGGGATAGGGAAAAAACTTAAGTCATACCTAACTCAGATGGAAAGGAATAAGAGAGAAGACATGAGGCAGCAAGTCTAAGGATAAAAGTACATTTCGAAAATGAATTAAACAAACAAATTCAAATGGCAAAGAACAAGCTTTACCAGGAGATAGAGATCTTTTAAAAAATCATACAGTAATTCTAGAAATGCAGGAAACTATAAACCAAATTAAAAACTCAAACAAGAATATTACAAATAGACTAGATCAAGTAGAAGTCAGAACATCAGATAATGAAGACAAAGTTTGTCAACTTGAAAAGAATATAGTCAACACAGAAAACATGCTTAAATCCCATGAGCAACTATTCAAGAGATATGGGATGTCATAAAAAAAACAAAATTGGGAGTCATCGGGATAGAAGAAGGCATAGAAATTCAAACCGAATGAATGAACAACATATTAAATGAAATAATTCTAGAAAACTTCCCAGAGATGAAAGATGGAATGGATTGCCATATCCTGGAAGCCTACAGGACCTCAAACATTCAAAACCATAATAGACAAACTCCAAGACATATAATTATGAAGATAGCCAACATACAGAACAAGGAGAGAATATTAAAAGCTACGAAAGAAAGTAGGCAGATAACATTCAGGGGTAAACCAATAAGGTTAACAATTGATTTTTCATCACAGACATTGAAAGCGAGAAGATCTTTGAACAATGTATTTCAAACACTGAAAAATAATGGATTCCAACCAAGAATACTGTATCCAACAAAATTAAGCTTCAGATTTGACAATGAAATTAAGTCCTTCCTGATAAATAAAAGCTAAAAGAATTCGCAGACAGAACACCAGCACTGCAAAGCATTTTGAGCAAAATACTACAAGAAGAGGAATTGAAAAATAGTGCCCAAAACTAACAGCGGGAGGTATCTCAGTAAAGGGGTAAGAAAAAAACCAAAAAGTAAAAACTACACAAATTAAAATAAATAAATAAATAAACATGACTGGAAGTACAAATCATATTTCAATTGTAACCTTAAATGTTAAAAATCTAAACTCACCAATCAAGAGACATAGGCTAGTAACCTGGATCAAAAAAATAAATCCAACAATATGCTGCCTTCGAGAGACTCATATGAAAGGTAAAGACATACACAGGCTGAAAGTGAAAGGTTGGGAAAAATCATACCACTCATATGGCCCTCGGAAGCAAGCAGGAGTGGCCATACTCATATCATATAAAATCAACTTCAAACCTACATTAATCAAAAGGGATAAAGTAGGACACTATATATTGTTAAAAGGAACCATCCACCAACAAGACATAACAATTATCAATTGGTATGCACCAAACAATTGAGCTGCAATGCTCATAAAACAAACTCGCCTCAAGTTCAAGAGTCAAATAGACTACAACACAATAATTATGGGTGACTTCAACACACCGCTCTCGCCATTAGACAGATCCTCTATAAAAAACTGAATAAAGAAACTATAGAATTCAACAGCACAATCAATAACCTTGACGTAACCGACATATATAGAATACATCAACCATCATCAAGTGGATACACTTTATTCTCAGCAGCACATGGATCCTACTCCAAGTTAGACCATATATTATGCCATTGGGCAACTCTTAGTAAATATAAAGGCGTGGAGAAAATACCATGCACCATATCTGATCATAATGGAATGAAACTGGAAATCAATGATAAAAGAAGGAAGGAAAAATCCTACATCACATGGAAAATGAACAATATTCTACTGAATCATCAATGGGTTACAGAAGACATAAAGGAGGAGATAAAAATATTTTTAGAATCAAATGACAATACAGATACATCGTACTGGAATCTATGGGACACAAAGAAGGCAGTTTTAAGAGCGAAATTCATTTCTTGGAGTTCTTTCCTCAAAAAAAGAATAAAACAACAAATAAATAAACTCACAGTACACATCAAAAACCTAGAAAAGGAAGAGCAAAACAACAGCAAATGTAGTAGAAGACAAGAAATAATTAAAATTAGAGCAGAAATCAACGAAATTGAAACAAAAAAAATCATTGAAAAAATTGATAAAACTAAAAGTTGGTTCTTTGAAAAAATAAATAAGATTTACAGGCCCTTAGCCATGCTAAGGATGAGAAGAAGAGAGATAACTGAAATTACTAACATATGGAATGAAAAAGACAATATCACAACAGACAGTACACAAATACAGAAGATAATTAGAAAGTATTTTGAAACCCTATATTCCAATAAAATAGAAGATAGTTAAAATATCGACAAATTTCTTAAGTCATACGATCTGCCCAGATTCAGACAGGAAGACACACACAATTTAAACAGACCAAAAACAAAGGAAGAAATAGAAGAAGCCATCAAAATACTACCAACCAAAAAAAGCCCTGGACCTGATGGGTATAGAGCAGAGTTCAAAAAAACCTTCAAAGAAGAATTAGTACCAATACTTTTCAATCTATATCAAGAAATAGAAAAATAAGGAGCGCTTCCAAATTCATTCTCGGAGTCCAAAATCACCCTGATCCCAAAACCAGACAAAGACACTTCAAAAAAGAAATCTACAACCAATATCTCTAATGAACTTGGATGCAAAAATTCTCAATGAAATCCGTGTGAATTGAATCCAAAAGCATATCAAAATAGTTGTGCACCATGATCAAGTAGGATTCTTCCCTGGAATGCAAGGCTGGTTCAATATACGGAAATCAATAAATGCTATTCACCACATCAATAGACTTAAGGACAAGAACCATATGATCATCTCGATAGATGTTGTAAAAACATTCGACACAGTTCAGCATCCCTTTATGTTCAAAACACTAGAAAAACTAGAAATAACAGGAACTTACCTCAACATTGTAAAAGCTATATATGCTAAACCTCAGGCTAGGATCATCCTAAATGGAGAAAACTGAAGGCATTCCCTCTGAAATCTGGAACAATACAGGGATGCCCTCTATCACCACGTCTATTCAATTTAGTTCTTGAAATACTAGCCAGAGAAATTAGACAGACAAAAGAAATTAAAGGCATAAAAATAGGAAAAGAAGAACTTGAATTATCGCTATTTGTGGATGACATGGTAATATATTTAACAGACCCAAAAGGGTCTACAAAGAAACTGCTAGAGTTAATAAATGAAGGATATAAAACCAACACGCATAAATCAAAGGCATTCCTGTATATCAGCAACAAAACTTCTGAAATTGAAATGAGGAAAACCACTCCATTCACAATATCCTCAAAGAAAATAAGATACTTGGAAATCAACCTAACAAAAGAGGTGAAAACCACAGAACCCTAAAGAGAGAGATAGAAAAAGATCTTAGAAGATGGAAAAATGTACCCTGTTCATGGATAGGCAGAACTAAATTCATCAAAATGGCGAAATTACCCAAAGTTCTATACAGGTTTAACGCAATGCCAATCAAAATCCCAATGGCATTTCTTGTAGAAATGATAAAGCAATCATGAAATTCATATAGAAAAACAAAAGACACAGAATAGCAAAAGAAATTCTAAGCAGGAAGTGTGAATCGGGAGGTATAGCGATACCAGAGTTCAAACTTTACTACAAAGCAATAGTAACAAAAACAGTGTGGTACTGGTATGAAAACAGGCAGGTGGACAAATGGTATAGAATGGAGGACAGAGAAACCAATCCACAAAATTACAACTTTCTTATATTTGATAAAGTGGCTATAAACATGCAATGGATGAAGGATAGCATCTTCAACAAATGGTGCAGGGAAAATTAGAAATCCATATGCAACAAAATGAAACTGAATCCCGTTTTCTCACCATGCACAAAAGTTAAATCAAAATAGATCAAGGAGCTAGATATCAAATCAGAGACACTGCGTCTCATAGAAGAAAAAGTTGGCTACGATCTATATACTGTGGGGTCAGGCTCCAAATTCTTTAATAAGACATCAATAGCCCAAGAGTTAATAACAAGAAAAAAACAAATGGGACTTACTTAAACTAAAAAGTTTTTTTCTCAAGAAGAGAAACAATAAGAGAAGTAAATAGAGAGCCTACATCCTGGGAACAAATTTTTACCCCTCACACTTCAGATAGAGCCCTAATATGCAGAATATACAAAGAACTCAAAATATTAAACAATAAGATAACAAATAACCCAATCAACAAATGGGCCGAGGACCTAATCAGACACTTCACAGAGGAGGACATACAATCAATCAACAAGTACATGAAAAAATGCTCACCATCTCTAGCAGTCTGAGAAATGCAAATCAAAACCACCTTAAGATACCATCTTACTCCAGTAAGATGAGCAGCCATTATGAAGTCAAACAACAATAAGTGTTGGCGAGGATGTGGGGAAAAGTGTACACTTGTACACTGCTGGTGGGACTGCAAATTGGTGAGGCCAATTTTGAAAGAAGTATGGATATTCCTGGGAAAGCTGGAAATGGATCCACCATTTGACCCAGCTATCACCCTTCTTGGACTGTTCCCTGAGGATCTTAAAAGAGCGTACTATAGGGATACTGCCACATCAATGATCATAGCGGCACAATTCACAATAGCTAGACTGTGGAACCAACTTAGATGCCCTTCAATAGATTAATGGATAAAAAAATGTGGCATCTATACACAATGGAGTATTACACAGCACAAAAATGACAAAATCATAGAATTTGCAGGGAAATGGATGGCATTAGAGCATATTATGTTAAGCGAAGCTAACCAGTCCTTAAAAAATAAATGCCAAATGTCTTCTCTGATATAAAGAGAGCAAATAAGAGCAGAACAGGGAGGAAGAGCATGAGGAAAATATTAACATTAAACAAAGACGAATGGGGGGAGAGAAAGGGAGAGAGAAGGGAAAGCTTATGAAAATTGTAGGAGACCCTCAATGTTACACAAAATCGCATATAAAATGTTGTGAGGGGAAGTGGGGGGGAAACAATGGAGAGAATTGAACAATAGCAGATGAGGTAGAGAGGGAAGATGGGAGGGGAGGAGAGGGTGGATAGTAGGGCATAGGAAAGGTAGCAGAATACAACAGTCACTAATATGCCATTATGTAAAAGTGTGAATGTGTAACCGATGTGATTCTACAATTCGTATTTGGGGAAAAAATGGGAGTTCATAACCCAATTGAGTCAAATGTATGAAAGATGATATATCTTGAGCTTTGTAATGTTTTGAACAACCAATAAAAATAAATAAATAAATAAATAAAGGTTTCAAATTTAGTGGGAAGAAATCAGCTAAAAATGGGTTCAGATGTATTCATTTTGCTATGCAGAAACTTTGTTTTGTGTAGTTGTAAATATCACAAATTTATTTTACCAGAAAATGCACATAAATTGAGATGAAAGGATAATTCACCTATCTTCATGAAAAATTCATAGCATTTTCTACACTTTTCATACTTCATTTTTTTCGTGAATATTTTGACATGGACAAGGTCTAGTCTTAGGCTATTCTTCCAGAATACTACCTCATCTGACAAGTTCGTACAATGTGCTGGATTGTTCTTTTCTTCTTTTATTTAATAGTTTCTAGCTGATAATGTGTATTTTTCTTATCTTTATTTGGACATTATCTTTGCATTTTATGTTTTACTGGGGAAGAGACTCATCAAAAGCTCTTTATTATAAGTATCAACAATCAAACATTTAGAGCATGCAATTATTCTTAATTTTGCATGAAAATAAATTTGTACCATTTTTCTTATAAAGATGTTGTATTATTAATAATGTCCCTACTGTTATAAGTAACTACTTACAAGAAGAATTAAACAATTGACTTTATATCAATTATGAACATGAAAAGTACTAAAATAAGTATTTGGCAATTAATACACAATTGATAGAAATAGAAATCACAAGAACGCCATTTAAAATGTCAGTGCATATGGTCCTTAAATAATAGGTTGTTCAAATAAAATTTCTCTAATTCATAAGAGTTAATATGCCATATTACAGCTTAATGTGATATAAAACCTTAAATTATCAGTATTGATAAATAAGAATGATACCTTTTTACTTAAATATGTTTATTTGATTTTCACTGTAAGATGTTAATTATGGAAGAATTGAGAATTAAGAAAGACTTGGTCTATATTATTTCTAACAAGAAAATCAAAGTACTTTTAAATATATATGTATATATATATAATATATGTAATGCATATGCATGAATATAGATACATATGTGTAATAAATGTATTGTAATATATCTATCAGGTGATTATAATTTTTAGATTTTCTCAAGAAAAAGAATGACTATAAAAAACAGTCTTAAACTTAAATTTCATAGCATACTACTGTTTGTAATGACATGAGAGAAAAATAGATATGGAGGGGAAACGAAAAAGGAAGGGAGAGAAGGGGGAAAATGGGGAAGAAAGTGAGTAAAGAAGAGGGACATGAGTGTATGATGTTAAGATAAAAGTGGAGGGGCTGGGTTTGTGGCTCAGTGGTAACATGCTTTTCTAGCATGTGTAAGGCACATGGTTCTATTCTCAGCACCACATACAAATAAACAAAATGAAGGTCAATCAACAACTGAAAAAATAAAAAATAAAAAAGAAGAAATATTATGAAAATTCCAAGCTTTGATGAATGTTAAATAAAAAAAATTATGTTACATAGCCTTATGTAATTTTAGACTATCCAAAATAGTCACTAAATGTTAGATTATTAGTGCTATAACTAAAAATCCATTGATCTTTCCTCTACATTCTGTGGCATGCTAGTGCTAAAATAAATTGTATTGTTAATCCCCCCCCAAAATCCTAATATTTCTACAGTAACTGACCCAGTTGAACATCAATGCAAGTAGACATGATGTGCATTTTGACGTTCATTTTTATTCAACACTGGTACATTACTATTTCTTCAGTTTATGCACATCATAGCATATATGTCTCATCAAAATTTCGCAAATTTATAGGCATTTGTTTCACTTTCAATCACTTCCTGCTTGAGAACACATGTATTCCTCCATGTTTCTTGACTGCTCTTTTCATGAGACTTCTTTCCAAACACATTATTTTCGATTTCCATTATCACATTTGAAGCAAAACTCACAAACCCGTCACAATAAACCATAACACTAATATTACCATTAGATGTGTAACTGGTTGGAATGAATGGTTCTATATAAATATAAGATTTCTTACTTAGTTTCAGATATCAATTCAATCCATTATTTAAAGTGGAACCAGTTATATTATTTATTCACAGTACAGTCTATTCACGAATTATCTCTATATTCATAGACACAGGTACACCTCTTTGTACCCCCAATACTAATTTATACGTCCTCAAAATATAGCTCCCAGAAATGGTGGAAGAAATACTCATGTCACCTGATCTACATATACATTTTATCACAGTAATATTCTGGACACAAAAAGCAAAGGTCACACTTATGATTGTACAAAACCTAAATGGAAAGTGAACATGGATTACTAAAAACATCCATGTCCAGGTTGCCTAATGCTCTCAAATGAAAATCCTATTGGTGACTACATATTTGTTTCTTCCAAAGATTATATATTCAAACTCAACCATGTTGAAAATGTCTAATCCTGTCACTCACTTTATACTTTGCCTGATTTTGTAATGTCTCTATTGATATCTGCTTTCCTACATATTTTCCCCAGTTAATCATTGTGACTTCCTCGTCACATGTGCTGATATTTACATTCACTCTCTTAGCGATACCCTACTTCTAAAGAACTTTTGTTCCAAATCCTACACTCATTCTTCTTCCTAAACCTACCGACTATCTTCCTAATTCTACCCACTATCACTTTTTGACTGGATGTTCTCTTCTACATTCAATCATCCAAGGTGAAAGGTCCTATGCCATTTTATATCGATTTATCTGAAACATCTGTGCAGAATGTAATTCAACGCTAAGTATCCCAATCAAGGGACAAATGACCTTCTGGGCTTCAAATCTTACTTAGATTTCTGTTTTCGTACATATATTTCACCTCTATATTCTTGTAAATATCACAGGTTTCCAATACCATTATTCATGCAGCAGAATGGTTCCTAACCCATATCGAACATGTTAATAACACTAATCATACTGTTCCCTCAATCTAACTTTGCTGAAGAGCAGCGACAGTGTTGGTCTTACAATACAAGAATGTATGGGATCTTCCACCTGCTGAGAACATCAAAGGTACGTGCAGAAATGATCTCTGGAGAAGATGTAGGCAGCTATGAAGGACCTGAGAGAGCAAAAGACATCTCCATGGCAAACAACCTGGAAGGATAAAGGAATGTGTCTGAATCAGCCTCACTCTTCTTAATGTAGAGTAGACCAAACCAGGCCTGTGTGGAAAGCTCTTCCCAGGTGCGTATGGTTGATATACCATTCTAACATATGAAATTGTCACAGGAAGTAGGGGCAGCCTCCATCTCATGGAACCCTTGGAAGCAACTGTTAGGACAAAGTGGTAGCCAAGGCAGTGACCTCATTCAGTTCCTGAAAGAAGTGACCACACCTCACTTCCTTGGTGATGAAAGTCTCTGAACTTGGGATCCAGGAAGCCAGGCACCCAGAGCCATTACCAATCCCAGTCCCAGTGGTCTCACTTGTTTGAATTTACCAAAGACAGAGTCAGTCTTTCTTCTTACCTGTTAAGGTCTGTAAACAAGTCAGATTGGCACCTGTTATTTTGCTGGAGAAATGTTAGAGTCTGTAAACAAGTCTGGATGGTGCCTGGCAAAATGCCAGAGGGAGTGGTTTGTGAAGTAACAAAAGCGAGCCATTAAGTGTGAAGATTCCTTATTGGTTGACTGCTGTATCTATTTTATGCTAATGAGATAGGCTGTGTAAAATGTATAAATATCGCTCAGATCTTACAATAAACGGCTCTCATTCCTGCTGCATCAACATACACAAGTTATTCGTCACCCCCCAGGTTATTCTGCTGCAGCGGGACTGCGGCAGATGGTGGCCCGTTACGGGGAGCCCTGGGACACTCACGGGTAAGGGTCGAAAAAAGCTTTCTGTCCATAGATAGGACGGGAGCAATCTGCTCGTCCCTAGGCAGATAGGGCGATAGGAAAAATGACCATTTCGAGAAAATGGAGAAGATTGATGCAGTATGTTTGTGTCTTGTTTTGTCTTGAAATGTTGTATTGTCTTTGTGATGAAAATATGGAAGGGGTGAGAAGTAAATTGATAAGAGAAAAAGGCACCCCAGTGGAACCAAGAATAGTTAGGGCATGTGTTGATAAAAGCCCAGAAACTCTAGTCAGAAAGAAAAAGAAAGTTCAGAAGAAGAAGGATTATCAGGAAAAAAGTTGCAGCAAAAGGCTATTACTGAATACTTTTCGATACTGGAGGGTGCGTGAAATGACAAGGCGGCTGCCACCTGCCCAAGCCGATCATGGCGCAGTAAGAATTTTCCAAGAGGCAGTTGAGGGCTCTTCCCCGCCCCCCTGCCCGGGGGAGCGGATCACCACTGTGAGCCCAAATCTAGACCTGACCTGGAGGCACAGTCTCGCAGGGTTTTGCTCCCTGTGCCCGGAAGAAGTTTGAGCCCAGGACTCTCCCTGGGGCCATCTGGGGCTGCCCAGGATGCTACAGCTGGCAGAAGATGCCACTGGCATCCCTGAAGTTTGATCATTTCCAAGGCCAGTAACTACAATGGGTCTCCCACACCTGCAGGCTGATGAGTAATGAGTACTATTAAGGCTTATTTCAAATGTAAAAAACCTTGAGATAATGTACTAAAATTGTTCAGAAGGTTGTTTTCTTAGTGAAATGCTACAGGATTTTCTTTAGCCATCCGGAGTTCCTGCCTTCGTCCAAGTGCCGGTGAAAACAAAGGTGGAAGAATTTACAATGTTGCTGAGAACTGGAGGAAACTTCGGCTGAGAACCCGAGGAGACTTCGGAGCTATCGCTGTTTCTGCTACTACAACTTAAGCTAGCTGCCTGGAGAACTTACCTGGACTGTGATTTACCTGAACTCTGAGTTAATCTATTGAGACACTGCTTTATCTGGACTGAGACAACAGACTGTAATCTACAACAACTTGTAACTCGGTATCTTTGCTAACGGTGTCATTGCTGGTATAAGTTTTCCAAGGGCTTCTTGCATGGAGCCATCAATTGGATTGGTATTGTAACATTTTGTATCCTCCCTTTCTGTTTCTAGCAGGTTATTTATGGTGTTTCTGTAAAAAACACTATGGTCCTTATTTAAATTAAACAAAAGGGGGAAATGTTAACGTCTGTAAACAAGTCAGATTGGCACCTGTTATTTTGCCAGAGAAATGTTAGAGCCTGTAAAGAAGTCTGGATGGCGCCTGGCAAAATGCCAGAGGGAGTGGTTTGTGAAGTAACAAAAGCGAGCCATTAAGTGTGGAGATTCCTTATTGTTTGACTGCTGTATCTATTTCATGCTAATTAGATAGGCTGTGTAAAATGTATAAATACCGCTCTTATTCAACAATAAACGGCTTCCAGGCCTGCTGCATCAGTCTACACAAGTTGTTCGTCACCCCCCCGGTTATTTTGCCCAGCCAGCCGGGCTATGGCACTTACCTACTGATGTGAGGATGGCCAAATGCCAGGGAAGCTCTGAAGATGGTTCTTTCCTGATAAAGCAGGTATTGGCTCACCGCTGACTCCTGACTACTTCAAGAGTTGGCAAAGGAAAGCAGATTTGAGACAGAACAAGCAATTTTGGGGAACATAGTATGGCCCACCAGTCAGAGGACACTCTGGATAGTCACAGACCAACTTGGAGGAAAGTGTTGCCTTTGTGGGTGTGGTTGTGGGTTTGTGTATCCCACTGTGTCTGTGGTTATAGACATTAGAAAAGAGAATGCATCAATGGATGTGTTCTGTCTAGTAGAAAGCTTCTCAGCATTCATCCTGCCAAATTTATGAATGGACTACGACTTTCCTTATGAATGGGCAATACCTGCTATCTTCCTAAGTTCCTGTTTTCTTCCTGAATTCTGGCCACTCTCAAGAATAGGCTCATGGTTTTGTGTAAAAGATATGTACCACCTCCAAACTCTGTAACATGGCCTTGTACTGGATAGATGAAGGGAATGGAGAGGAACTCAGAAAACTCAGATATCAGTGTGACCAGTAAAGTGTCAGTGGAGAAACACTGATTTGGGCCTTTTGTTTACCTATTGTTCCGTTGCCCTGAATGTCTGGAAGGTCTTTGCCTCAGTCCACCCCTTTGTGAAGCCTGAAGAAAACAGTTTTCTAATGGAAAATAATGAGCATCACCTGTGGCTCTTTGCTTAATTGCCATGGAAAGGGATGTGTCTGAATCAGCCTCTTGGCCCTGTGTGAGGCTGTGACTTAGATTCTCACCACCTGATGAATCTAAGGAAAGATCTCATGTGTGCATCCAAAACCAAAATGGAAAAAGAGCAGTCTTGTGGATGAAGTCCCTCGCCTTCCTCTGTAAGGTTCCTGATTCCCATCAAGTGAGAATAGGTATCCTTTGGTTCAAAAAGTTTTTCAAAGCCCTGCAGAGGCAAGCCCATAGGTGCTTGGATTTTCTCATGACTCCAATTCACATAAAGAATCTAAACCCCACAGACATTAGGCTCAAATTGGAGAAGCAGAGCAGTATTAATGGCAGGCCTATTTGATCACTCCTTGTTCACAGATAGGTTGTCAAGCCACCCTGACTTTAGACAAATGAGGGTAGGGAGCATATTTTGGATACTGTCTTCAGCTGCGCCCCTCATGGAAACTTCCAGCCAGAGGTAATGATGAGTGTCTATGTGGAAGTAGTTGAGAGCCATGTGGGAGTATTTTGGTTTTAATTGTGGTCATTTGTTTGGCTGATGGAAGAGATGACTGGGTCCACCTTGGCTTGAACTCTGGTGTGAGTCTTCTTAGAGACTGAGTTTGGAAATTACTGCAGAGATGTATTGCCATGAATTGTGTTGGGATTTTTGGAGGCCACACATGGTAGTGGCCTTTGGAAACTGAGATCTAGGTCCAGGGGGCTTCCCACAGAGCACTGGGAATCTGAGCCAGAATATCACATGATTTTATTCTTTAAGACTTGACAGCCATAGTTGAGAGTAAACACACACATGGACCTCACATTGTAGACCTCAATGGGCCTGGCTTCATTTGATCATTTGGCCACTCTTTGGGAAGTCTTGTCTGTGAGAGTTCTCCAGATGTTTCATTGAAATGGGCTTTCTCACCATTTGATGTTTCCAGAATGAATTAAATCCCACAGTGCCTCCAACCTCATCCTTGAAAAATGGCTAGATAAACATCATAAAAATTTGAAATTCCCATCACCAGGTGTCACTGGATACACTTTGGATTTCCTGTTGCTGATCATGAGTGTACCAGACAGTGCCTTGATTGACTGGGTTTCATGAAAATGGTGTAGAACAGTGATGCAAATAAGTTAAAGTCTGTTGAGTAGTGGGCCTAGAGGAGTGTTTTGCAGGTCTGTGATAAAACTTCTGTGTTGGGATTATGTGGATCTGCCAAAAGGCTTGTAACTGACATGGTGCAGCCAGCAGACCCTTGTATGTAAAGGCATCTTGTTGAATGGAGAGGTTTCAGGTCAATGTTCAGAATCAGGTTGCTATGGTCAAGGGGGCAAGCTATGTGGGATAGAAGCCTGGTTGGTGCATTCTCCTGCAGACCCTGACGCACAACACGTGACAGATCTCCCTCCAGCACTGTGACCCAGTTGAATTTCTTGTATTTCCTGAAGCCAATACCAAACTCCCAGTGCAGCAGCAAGAACACCATGAAAAGTGGAGGATTACCAAATGGCTTCACAGTCCACACGGGGCCACACTTAGCCTTCAGTGGCAAGAGTTTACTTACAAAGAGAGAATTCAGCCTTGCTGCCTCACTTTCTTTGGAAAATAAGAAACCATGTTCTGCAGGTCACATAGATGGAGACCCAGCTTTGGTGGTCTCACTAGAAAGGAAGCCATAGGTCCTGACAACAACATATACTTCAAGTGGCCAACCTCAGAGGCAGGTTCTCCAGAAGTTTTTAGGCTGGCACATCTCCATATTTGTGCAATATTTACCCTGTCCCTTACTTTTGGAAACTCCTCTACCACCTCCAAGATTGTGAACTCGCAATCATGTTCCATTCCTGATATGTATTCACAGATTTTCTAACTCTTCTTCTTTTATTTTGTCTTACTTGGGGCAAAGATAGTGTCAAGGTATTGTTGTGAATGAGAGTAGGAAGATTTTGTGTAGCACATATTTGCATACACAAATATGTTCTACACCATTTTCATGAAACTCAGTAAATCAAGGCACTGTCTGGTATACTCATAATGAGCAACAGGACATTCAATGTTTCTCCAGTGCCACCTGGTCATAGGAATTTCAAAAATTTCATGGTATTTATCTAGCCATTTTTCAAGCATGAAGTTGGAGGCACTGTGGGTTTCAGTTCATTCAGCAAACATTAAATGGTGAGGAAGCTCATTTCAATGAAATCTCTGGAGAACTCTCACAGGCACGGCTTCCCAAAGAGTGGACAAAAGGTCACATTAGGCCAGGCCCATTGAGGTCTAAAATGTGAGGTCCATGTGTGTTTTGACTCTCAACTATGGCTGCCATTTCTTTAAGAATAAAATCATGTGATATCCTTGCTGAGATTCCCAGGCCTCTGTGGAAATGCACCCGGGGCCTAGGTCTCAGTTTCCAAGAGGGACTTTCATGCGTGGCCTCATAAAATCCTAACAAAATTCATGGCAATGCTTCTCTGAGTTCAGTTCCAAAACCCAGTCTCTAAGGGGAATCACACCAGAGTTCAAGCCCACGTGGACCCAGTTATTTTTTCCAATGCAACACAAATGACCAAAATTAAAACCAAAACACTCGCACATGGCCTTCATCTTATTCCATATAGTCAATCATCTTAACCTCTGGCTGGAGGTTTCCATGAGGGGCGCAGCCCAAGACAGTGTCCAAAATCAGCTCGTTTGCCCCTCATTTGCCTAAAGTCAGGGTAGCCTGGACACCGTTTCTGTGAACCAGGAGTGAACAAATAATCCTGCCGTTAATACTTCTTTGTTTCTCCAATTTGAGGCCTACTGATTTTAGGTATCGATTCTTTAGGTGATTTAGAGTCATGCGAAAACACAAGCACCTCTGCAGGGCTTTGAAGAACTCATTTGACCCAAAGAATCCCTATTGTCATTTGATGGAGTGCAGGAACCTAACAGAGGAAGGCAAGAGACTTCATCCACAATGAATGACATTTTTTGCCATTTTGGTTTTGGAAGCTCAAATGGGATCATTCTTAAGATCCATCAGGTGCTGAGAATCTAAGTCACAGCCACACACAGGTCCAAGAGGCTGATAAAGAGCCACAGGTGAGGCCCATTCATTTCCATTTGAAAACTGTTTTCTTCAGGCTTCACAAAGGGGTGGCCTGAGGCAAAGACCTTCCTGACATTCAGTGCAACACAACAATAAGTAAGCAAAAGGCCCAAAGCAGGGTTTCTGCACTGAGACTTTCCTGGTCACACTGATATCTGAGTTTTCTGAGATGCTCGCCATTCTCTTCAGCTATCCAGTACATGGCCATGTCACAGAGCTTGGAGGTGGTACATATTTTGGACACAAATCCATGAGCCTATTCTGGAGAGTGGCCAGAATTCAGGAAGAAAACAACAACTTAGAAAGATAGCAGGTGTTGCACATCGATAAGACAAGCTGCAGTCCATTCATATATTGGGCAGGATGAATTATGGGAAGATTTATACTAGACAGGACACATCCATTAATGCATTCTCTTTTCTAATGTCTACAACAACGGACACAGTGGGATACACAGAAAGAGAAACACTGGCCATGTCAAATGACTTACTAGAAACTGTCCACTCCAAACCAAACAAACCGCCTTTCCTATCTATTCTCAGAACATGAGACAAAACAACAAACCCACACCCACTCCCACAAAGGCACCTCCTTCCCCCAAGTAGGTCTGTGACTATCCGGAGTGTCCTCTGACTGGTGGGCCATACTATGTTCCCCCGAAATGGCCTGTCTTCTCTCAGATCTTGTTTCCTTGACCAACTCTGTGAAGATGTCAGGAAAAAGTGGTTAGCCACTACCTGTTTTCTCAGGAAAGGTCCATCTTCAGAGCTCTCCTGGCATTTGGCCATCCTCACATCATTAGGTACCAAGAAAACTGACTCTGTCCTTGGTAAATCCAAACAAGTGAGCCCACTGGGACTGGGACTGGGACTGCCTCTGGGTGCCTGGCTTCTTGGATACCAAGTTCAGAGAGTTCCATCACCAAGGAAATGAGGTATGTCACATTCTTTGGAACTGAATGAGGTCACTGCCTTGGCAACCACTTTGTCCTAACAGTTGCTTCCAAGGGTAACATAAGATGGAGGTTGCCCCTACTTCCTGTGACACTTTCATAAGGTAGAATGTATATCACCATTGGCACCCGGGAACAGCTCTCCACTCAGCCCTGGTTTGGTCCATCTTCTGTACAATAAGAAGAGAGAGAGGCAGATTCAGACACATTCCTTCATCCTGACCAGGTTGTTTGCCATGGAAGATGACTTTTGCTCTCTCAGGTGCTTCATACCTGCCTACAACTTCTCCAGGTATCATTTGTGCATGGACATTTGAGGTTCTCATCAGATGGAAGGTCCCCAACTTTCCTGTATTGTAAGAACCACTCTGTCCCTGCTCTTCTGTAAAATGATTGAGGGAACAGTGTATACTTGGGGTTAAAAACAGGTTTGATTTGGATTACGAGTGATTCTTTGTGATGAATAATGGTATTGGGAACCTGCAATATTTACAAGAATATAGAGGTGAAATATAAGTAGGAAAACAGAAATCTAGGTATGATTCGAAGCCCAGAAGGGTTTTGCCCTTGATTGGGATACTTAGCTTTGAATGATGTTCTGCAAAGATGCCTCAGATAATTCGATATACAATGGCATAAGACCTTGTACATTGGATGATTGAATTTAGAAGAGAACATCCAGTCAAAAAGGGATAATCAGTAGGATTAGGAAGATAGTCGGTAGGTTTAGGAAGAAGAGTGAGTATAGGATTTGGACCAAAAGTTCTTTAGCAATAGACTTTCGGTTGTTGAGTGAATGAAAATGTCAGCACATATGAAGAGTCAGTCACTATGTTGAACTGGGGAAAATATGTAGAAAAGCAGATATCAATAGAAACATTACGAAATCAGGCAAAGTATAAAGTGAGTGATAGAATTAGACATTTTCAACAGGGTTGAGTTTGAATATATAAATTAGGAAAAAAACAAATATGTAGTCACCAATAGGATTGACAATTGACAGCATTAGGCAACCTGGACATGGATGTTTTTAGAAATCCATGTTCACTTTCCATTTAGGCTTTGGTACAATCATAAGTGTTACCTTTCCATTTTTTGTCCATAATATTACTGTGATAATGAGGTGACATGAGTATTTCTTTCACCATTTCTGGGAGCAATATATTGAAGATGTAAAATGAGAATCGGGGGTACAAAGAGGTGTACCCTGTTTCTAGGAACATAGAGAAAAAGCATGAATAGACAATAGAGTGAATAAATAATATAACTTTTTTGAACTTTAAATAATGAATTGAACTGATATCTGAAAAATTAAAGGAAATCGTATATTGATATACAATCATTCATTCCAACCAGGTATATATGTAATGGAAATATTTGTGTTTTGGTTTATCATGAAGAGTGTGTGAGTTTTGCTTCAAAATGATTATGGAAATTCAAAATAATGTGTTTGGAAAGAAGTCTCACGAAAAGACCAGTCAAGAAACCCTGACAATACATGTGTTCTGAAGCAAGAAGTGGTGAAAGTTGAAACAAATGCTTATTAATTTGTGAACTTGTGGATGAAATGTATATCCTGTGATGTGCAAAAACTGAAGAAACAATAATGTACCAGTGTCGAATACAAATGAATGACAAATTACAGATCATGTCCCATAGGAGTCTACTTGCATTGATGTTAGACTGGGTCAGTTACTGTAGAATAATTAGGATTTGTATGCACCATTCACTGAAGTTTGTTTTCAGTACTAGGAAACAAATATGTATTTCAGGTGGATGAATATTTCTGATTATAATCTTGTGAAAAGTGGATTATAAATCCACATACATGAACATGAATGAATTTAGAGAGTGTATATTAGACGCATATATTTCATATTTTGAAAAATTTGGAGAGTATATCTATATCTATATCTATATCTATACACACACACACACACACACACACAACTCACAGACATTAAAAAGTACCAATATAAATGCCAATCGAAATTCATCAGTAAATATGTATCATCCACAAATGCAAAAATATTTATTTTACTGAACATGAGTTAATGTATAATGTTGTTCTACTAGGACGCTCTCCTATAAGTTGAATTTTCATTTCCAACAGCATTTAGGAGGAGTGAACTCTTCTCACAATTTGTATCTGCCAAGACAGCCACCTCACAAAAATGTACGTGTGATACCTGGTAGGATTCTATATATGCATATAAATATACATGTGTGAAGAGACTACAGAAAAAGGAAACAAGAATTCACATATTTGTTAAGTTTAAAACACATGGAGAATATTTCAAATAAATTTGACTAGATTAATAACTCCTACCTTATATAATGCAAATGTCAAGTCCAACTATACAACATGTCTCCTCTGAAGTACTTGTATTTCTAATGTGTTGGGTTAATTTTCTCCATTATATTAGGATGAATAGTCTGAGTCTACTAGGTATGGGTTAGTGTCAGGGATTCAGTATTTCGAATGGAAAATTGGAAAATGAATCCAATGTGTATGTAAATATATGCTGCACAAATATCCTCCCGCTCTCATCCAGAACAATGCCTTGACATTACCTTCACCCCAAGTAAGACACAATTAGAGGAGAAGAGTTACAAAATCAGTGAATATATATCTGGAATGGAAAATGCTCAGGAGTTCACAACCTTGGAGGTGGTAGAGGAGTTTCCAAAACTAAGGGACAGGGTAAACACTCCACAAACATGGAGCTCTGCTGGCCTAAAAACTTTTTGAGAAACTGCCTCTGAGCTTCCACACTTGAAATATATGTTGTTTTCAGGAGATTTGGCTTCCTCTGTAGTGAGACCATCAAAGCTGGGTCTGCATCTATGTGACCTGGAGGACATGGTTTCTTATTTTCCAATGAACAAGATGAAGCAGTGCTGAATCCTCTCTTTGTAGGTAAACTGAGGCCACTGGGGACTAAGTGTCTCCCCGTGTGGACTGTGAAGCCATTTGGTCCTCCTCCACTTTCTGTGGTGTTTTTGCTGCTGCACTGTGAGTTTGGTATTTGTTTCACGAAATACTAGGAGCTAAACTGGGACACAGTGCTGGAGGGAGTTCTGTCACGTGTGGTGGGTCAGGGTCTGCAAGAGAATGCACCAACTAGGCTCCTATCTCTCACAGCTTGCCCCATTGCCCCCTTGTCCATATCAACCTGATTCTTAATTTTCCTCTGAAAACTCTCCATATAACAAGATGCCTTTACATATAAGGGTCTGTTGGCTGCACCATGTCAGTTACAAGCCATTTGGAATCCAATGGTAGATCCACATGGCCCTACCACGGATGTTTTATCAAACACCTCCCCACCACTGCTCTAGACCCACTACTCAGCAGGCTCCAAATTTCTGGCATCTCTGTTCTACACCATTTTCATGAAACTCAGTAAATCAAGGCACTGTCTGGTATACTCATGATCAGCAACAGGACATCCAATGTTTCTCCAGTGCCACCTGGTCATAGGAATTTCAAAAATTTCATGGTATTTATCTAGCCATTTTTCAAGCATGAAGTTGGAGGCACTGTGGGTTTCAGTTCATTCAGCAAACATTAAATGGTGAGGAAGCTCATTTCAATGAAATCTCTGGAGAACTCTCACAGGCACGGCTTCCCAAAGAGTGGAGAAAAGGTCACATTAGGCCAGGCCCATTGAGGTCTACAATGTGAGGTCCATGTGTGTTTTGACTCTCAACTATGGCTGCCATTTCTTTAAGAATAAAATCATGTGATATCCTTGCTGAGATTCCCAGGCCTCTGTGGAAATCTACCCGGGGCCTAGGTCTCAGTTTCCAAGAGCGACTTTCATGCGTGGCCTCTTAAAATCCCAACAAAATTCATGGCAATGCTTCTCTGAGTTCAGTTCCAAAACCCAGTCTCTAAGGGGAATCACACCAGAGTTCAAGCTCACGTGGACCCAGTCATTTTTTCCAATGCAACACAAATGACCAAAATTAAAACCAAAACACTCCCACATGGCCTTCATCTTATTCCATATAGTCAATCATCTTAACCTCTGGCTGGAGGTTTCCATGAGGGGCGCAGCCCAGACAGTGTCCAAAATCAGCTCGTTTGCCCCTCATTTGCCTAAAGTCAGGGTAGCCTGGACACCATTTCTCTGAAACAGGAGCGAACAAATAAGCCTGCCGTTAATACTTCTTTGTTTCTTCAATTTCAGGCCTACTGATTTTAGATATCGATTCTTTAGGTGATTTAGAGTCATGCGAAAACACAAGCACCTCTGCAGGGCTTTGAAGAACTCATTTGACCCAAAGAATCCCTATTGTCATTTGATGGAGTGCAGGAACCTAACAGAGGAAGGCAAGAGACTTCATCCACAATGAAGGAAATTTTTTGCCATTTTGGTTTTGGAAGCTCACATGGGATCATTCTTAAGATCCATCAGGTGCTGAGAATCTAAGTCACAGCCACACACAGGCCCAAGAGGCTGATAAAGACACATCCCTTTCCAAAGCAATTAAGCAAAGAGCCACAGGTGAGGCCCATTCATTTCCATTTGAAAACTGTTTTCTTCAGGCTTCACAAAGGGGTGGCCTGAGGCAAAGACCTTCCTGAGATTCAGTGCAACACAACAATAAGTAAGCAAAAGGCCCAAAGCAGGGTTTCTGCACTGAGACTTTCCTGGTCACACTGATATCTGAGTTTTCTGAGATGCTCGCCATTCTCTTCAGCTATCCAGTACATGGCCATGTCACAGAGCTTGGAGGTGGTACATATTTTGGACACAAATCCATGAGCCTATTCTGGAGAGTGGCCAGAATTCAGGAAGAAAACAACAACTTAGAAAGATAGCAGGTGTTGCACATCGATAAGACAAGCTGCAGTCCATTCATATATTGGGCAGGATGAATTTTGTTATGATTTATACTAGACAGGACTCATCCATTAATGCATTCTCTTTTCTAATGTCTACAACAACGGACACAGTGGGATACACAGAAAGAGAAACACTGGCCATGTCAAATGACTTACTAGAAACTGTCCACTCCAAACCAAACAAACCGCCTTTCCTATCTATTCTCAGAACATGAGACAAAACAACAAACCCACACCCACTCCCACAAAGGCACCTCCTTCCCCCAAGTAGGTCTGTGACTATCCGGAGTGTCCTCTGACTGGTGGGCCATACTATGTTCCCCCGAAATGGCCTGTCTTCTCTCAGATCTTGTTTCCTTGACCAACTCTGTGAAGATGTCAGGAAAAAGTGGTTAGCCACTACCTGTTTTCTCAGGAAAGGTCCATCTTCAGAGCTCTCCTGGCATTTGGCCATCCTCACATCATTAGGTACCAAGAAAACTGACTCTGTCCTTGGTAAATCCAAACAAGTGAGCCCACTGGGACTGGGAATGGGACTGCCTCTGGGTGCCTGGCTTCTTGGATACCAAGTTCAGAGAGTTCCATCACCAAGGAAATGAGGTATGTCACATTCTTTGGAACTGAATGAGGTCACTGCCTTGGCAACCACTTTGTCCTAACAGTTGCTTCCAAGGGTAACATAAGATGGAGGTTGCCCCTACTTCCTGTGACACTTTCATAAGGTAGAATGTATATCACCATTGGCACCCGGGAACAGCTCTCCACTCAGCCCTGGTTTGGTCCATCTTCTGTACAATAAGAAGAGAGAGAGGCAGATTCAGACACATCCCTTCATCCTGACCAGGTTGTTTGCCATGGAAGATGACTTTTGCTCTCTCAGGTGCTTCATACCTGCCTACAACTTCTCCAGGTATCATTTGTGCATGGACATTTGAGGTTCTCATCAGATGGAAGGTCCCCAACTTTCCTGTATTGTAAGAACCACTCTGTCCCTGCTCTTCTGTAAAATGATTGAGGGAACAGTGTATACTTGGGGTTAAAAACAGGTTTGATTTGGATTACGAGTGATTCTGTGTGATGAATAATGGTATTGGGAACCTGCAATATTTACAAGAATATAGAGGTGAAATATAAGTAGGAAAACAGAAATCTAGGTATGATTCGAAGCCCAGAAGGGTTTTGCCCTTGATTGGGATACTTAGCTTTGAATGATGTTCTGCAAAGATGCCTCAGATAATTCGATATACAATGGCATAAGACCTTGTACATTGGATGATTGAATTTAGAAGAGAACATCCAGTCAAAAAGGGATAATCAGTAGGATTAGGAAGATAGTCGGTAGGTTTAGGAAGAAGAGTGAGTATAGGATTTGGACCAAAAGTTCTTTAGCAATAGACTTTCGGTTGTTGAGTGAATGAAAATGTCAGCACATATGAAGAGTCAGTCACTATGTTGAACTGGGGAAAATATGTAGAAAAGCAGATATCAATAGAAACATTACGAAATCAGGCAAAGTATAAAGTGAGTGATAGAATTAGACATTTTCAACAGGGTTGAGTTTGAATATATAAATTAGGAAAAAAACAAATATGTAGTCACCAATAGGATTGACAATTGACAGCATTAGGCAACCTGGACATGGATGTTTTTAGAAATCCATGTTCACTTTCCATTTAGGCTTTGGTACAATCATAAGTGTTACCTTTCCATTTTTTGTCCATAATATTACTGTGATAATGAGGTGACATGAGTATTTCTTTCACCATTTCTGGGAGCAATATATTGAAGATGTAAAATGAGAATCGGGGGTACAAAGAGGTGTACCCTGTTTCTAGGAACATAGAGAAAAAGCATGAATAGACAATAGAGTGAATAAATAATATAACTTTTTTGAACTTTAAATAATGAATTGAACTGATATCTGAAAAATTAAAGGAAATCGTATATTGATATACAATCATTCATTCCAACCAGGTATATATGTAATGGAAATATTTGTGTTTTGGTTTATCATGAAGAGTGTGTGAGTTTTGCTTCAAAATGATTATGGAAATTCAAAATAATGTGTTTGGAAAGAAGTCTCACGAAAAGACCAGTCAAGAAACCCTGACAATACATGTGTTCTGAAGCAAGAAGTGGTGAAAGTTGAAACAAATGCTTATTAATTTGTGAACTTGTGGATGAAATGTATATCCTGTGATGTGCAAAAACTGAAGAAACAATAATGTACCAGTGTCGAATACAAATGAATGACAAATTACAGATCATGTCCCATAGGAGTCTACTTGCATTGATGTTAGACTGGGTCAGTTACTGTAGAATAATTAGGATTTGTATGCACCATTCACTGAAGTTTGTTTTCAGTACTAGGAAACAAATATGTATTTCAGGTGGATGAATATTTCTGATTATAATCTTGTGAAAAGTGGATTATAAATCCACATACATGAACATGAATGAATTTAGAGAGTGTATATTAGACGCATATATTTCATATTTTGAAAAATTTGGAGAGTATATCTATATCTATATCTATATCTATACACACACACACACACACACACACAACTCACAGACATTAAAAAGTACCAATATAAATGCCAATCGAAATTCATCAGTAAATATGTATCATCCACAAATGCAAAAATATTTATTTTACTGAACATGAGTTAATGTATAATGTTGTTCTACTAGGACGCTCTCCTATAAGTTGAATTTTCATTTCCAACAGCATTTAGGAGGAGTGAACTCTTCTCACAATTTGTATCTGCCAAGACAGCCACCTCACAAAAATGTACGTGTGATACCTGGTAGGATTCTATATATGCATATAAATATACATGTGTGAAGAGACTACAGAAAAAGGAAACAAGAATTCACATATTTGTTAAGTTTAAAACACATGGAGAATATTTCAAATAAATTTGACTAGATTAATAACTCCTACCTTATATAATGCAAATGTCAAGTCCAACTATACAACATGTCTCCTCTGAAGTACTTGTATTTCTAATGTGTTGGGTTAATTTTCTCCATTATATTAGGATGAATAGTCTGAGTCTACTAGGTATGGGTTAGTGTCAGGGATTCAGTATTTCGAATGGAAAATTGGAAAATGAATCCAATGTGTATGTAAATATATGCTGCACAAATATCCTCCCGCTCTCATCCAGAACAATGCCTTGACATTACCTTCACCCCAAGTAAGACACAATTAGAGGAGAAGAGTTACAAAATCAGTGAATATATATCTGGAATGGAAAATGCTCAGGAGTTCACAACCTTGGAGGTGGTAGAGGAGTTTCCAAAACTAAGGGACAGGGTAAACACTCCACAAACATGGAGCTCTGCTGGCCTAAAAACTTTTTGAGAAACTGCCTCTGAGCTTCCACACTTGAAATATATGTTGTTTTCAGGAGATTTGGCTTCCTCTGTAGTGAGACCATCAAAGCTGGGTCTGCATCTATGTGACCTGGAGGACATGGTTTCTTATTTTCCAATGAACAAGATGAAGCAGTGCTGAATCCTCTCTTTGTAGGTAAACTGAGGCCACTGGGGACTAAGTGTCTCCCCGTGTGGACTGTGAAGCCATTTGGTCCTCCTCCACTTTTTGTGGTGTTTTTGCTGCTGCACTGTGAGTTTGGTATTTGTTTCACGAAATACTAGGAGCTAAACTGGGACACAGTGCTGGAGGGAGTTCTGTCACGTGTGGTGGGTCAGGGTCTGCAAGAGAATGCACCAACTAGGCTCCTATCTCTCACAGCTTGCCCCATTGCCCCCTTGTCCATATCAACCTGATTCTTAATTTTCCTCTGAAAACTCTCCATATAACAAGATGCCTTTACATATAAGGGTCTGTTGGCTGCACCATGTCAGTTACAAGCCATTTGGAATCCAATGGTAGATCCACATGGCCCTACCACGGATGTTTTATCAAACACCTCCCCACCACTGCTCTAGACCCACTACTCAGCAGGCTCCAAATTTCTGGCATCTCTGTTCTACACCATTTTCATGAAACTCAGTAAATCAAGGCACTGTCTGGTATACTCATGATCAGCAACAGGACATCCAATGTTTCTCCAGTGCCACCTGGTCATAGGAATTTCAAAAATTTCATGGTATTTATCTAGCCATTTTTCAAGCATGAAGTTGGAGGCACTGTGGGTTTCAGTTCATTCAGCAAACATTAAATGGTGAGGAAGCTCATTTCAATGAAATCTCTGGAGAACTCTCACAGGCATGGCTTCCCAAAGAGTGGAGAAAAGGTCACATTAGGCCAGGCCCATTGAGGTCTACAATGTGAGGTCCATGTGTGTTTTGACTCTCAACTATGGCTGCCATTTCTTTAAGAATAAAATCATGTGATATCCTTGCTGAGATTCCCAGGCCTCTGTGGAAATCTACCCGGGGCCTAGGTCTCAGTTTCCAAGAGCGACTTTCATGCGTGGCCTCTTAAAATCCCAACAAAATTCATGGCAATGCTTCTCTGAGTTCAGTTCCAAAACCCAGTCTCTAAGGGGAATCACACCAGAGTTCAAGCTCACGTGGACCCAGTCATTTTTTCCAATGCAACACAAATGACCAAAATTAAAACCAAAACACTCCCACATGGCCTTCATCTTATTCCATATAGTCAATCATCTTAACCTCTGGCTGGAGGTTTCCATGAGGGGCGCAGCCCAGACAGTGTCCAAAATCAGCTCGTTTGCCCCTCATTTGCCTAAAGTCAGGGTAGCCTGGACACCATTTCTCTGAAACAGGAGCGAACAAATAAGCCTGCCGTTAATACTTCTTTGTTTCTTCAATTTCAGGCCTACTGATTTTAGATATCGATTCTTTAGGTGATTTAGAGTCATGCGAAAACACAAGCACCTCTGCAGGGCTTTGAAGAACTCATTTGACCCAAAGAATCCCTATTGTCATTTGATGGAGTGCAGGAACCTAACAGAGGAAGGCAAGAGACTTCATCCACAATGAAGGAAATTTTTTGCCATTTTGGTTTTGGAAGCTCACATGGGATCATTCTTAAGATCCATCAGGTGCTGAGAATCTAAGTCACAGCCACACACAGGCCCAAGAGGCTGATAAAGACACATCCCTTTCCAAAGCAATTAAGCAAAGAGCCACAGGTGAGGCCCATTCATTTCCATTTGAAAACTGTTTTCTTCAGGCTTCACAAAGGGGTGGCCTGAGGCAAAGACCTTCCTGACATTCAGTGCAACACAACAATAAGTAAGCAAAAGGCCCAAAGCAGGGTTTCTGCACTGAGACTTTCCTGGTCACACTGATATCTGAGTTTTCTGAGATGCTCGCCATTCTCTTCAGCTATCCAGTACATGGCCATGTCACAGAGCTTGGAGGTGGTACATATTTTGGACACAAATCCATGAGCCTATTCTGGAGAGTGGCCAGAATTCAGGAAGAAAACAACAACTTAGAAAGATAGCAGGTGTTGCACATCGATAAGACAAGCTGCAGTCCATTCATATATTGGGCAGGATGAATTTTGTTATGATTTATACTAGACAGGACTCATCCATTAATGCATTCTCTTTTCTAATGTCTACAACAACGGACACAGTGGGATACACAGAAAGAGAAACACTGGCCATGTCAAATGACTTACTAGAAACTGTCCACTCCAAACCAAACAAACCGCCTTTCCTATCTATTCTCAGAACATGAGACAAAACAACAAACCCACACCCACTCCCACAAAGGCACCTCCTTCCCCCAAGTAGGTCTGTGACTATCCGGAGTGTCCTCTGACTGGTGGGCCATACTATGTTCCCCCGAAATGGCCTGTCTTCTCTCAGATCTTGTTTCCTTGACCAACTCTGTGAAGATGTCAGGAAAAAGTGGTTAGCCACTACCTGTTTTCTCAGGAAAGGTCCATCTTCAGAGCTCTCCTGGCATTTGGCCATCCTCACATCATTAGGTACCAAGAAAACTGACTCTGTCCTTGGTAAATCCAAACAAGTGAGCCCACTGGGACTGGGACTGGGATAGCCTCTGGGTGCCTGGCTTCTTGGATACCAAGTTCAGAGAGTTCCATCACCAAGGAAATGAGGTATGTCACATTCTTTGGAACTGAATGAGGTCACTGCCTTGGCAACCACTTTGTCCTAACAGTTGCTTCAAAGGGTAACATAAAATGGAGGTTGCCCCTACTTCCTGTGACACTTTCATAAGGTAGAATGTATATCACCATTGGCACCCGGGAACAGCTCTCCACTCAGGCCTGGTTTGGTCCATCTTCTCTACAATAAGAAGAGAGAGATTCAGATTCAGACACATCCCTTCATCCTGACCAGGTTGTTTGCCATGGAAGATGACTTTTGCTCTCTCAGGTGCTTCATACCTGCCTACAACTTCTCCAGGTATCATTTGTGCATGGACATTTGAGGTTCTCATCAGGTGGAAGGTCCCCAACTTTCCTGTATTGTAAGAACCACTCTGTCCCTGCTCTTCTGTAAAATGATTGAGGGAACAGTGTATACTTGGGGTTAAAAACATGTTTGATTTGTTTTACGAGTGATTCTGTGTGATGAATAATGGTATTGGGAACCTGCAATATTTACAAGAATATAGAGGTGAAATATAAGTAGGAAAACAGAAATCTAGGTATGATTTGAAGCCCAGAAGGGTTTTGCCCTTGATTGGGATACTTAGCTTTGAATGATGTTCTGCAAAGATGCCTCAGATAATTCGATATACAATGGCATAGGACCTTGTACATTGGATGATTGAATTTAGAAGAGAACATCCAGTCAAAAAGGGATATTCAGTAGGATTAGGAAGATAGTCTGTAGGTTTAGGAAGAAGAGTGAGTATAGGATTTGGACCAAAAGTTCTTTAGCAATAGACTTTCGGTTGTTGAGTGAATGTAAATGTCAGCACATATGAAGAGTCAGTCACTATGTTGAACTGGGGAAAATATGTAGAAAAGCAGATATCAATAGAAACATTACGAAATCAGGCAAAGTATAAAGTGAGTGATAGAATTAGACATTTTCAACAGGGTTGAGTTTGAATATATAAATTAGGAAAAAAACAAATATGTAGTCACTAATAGGATTGACAATTGACAGCATTAGGCAACCTGGACATGGATTTTTTTAGAAATCCATGTTCACTTTCCATTTAGGCTTTGGTACAATCATAAATGTGACCTTTCCATTTTTTGTCCAGAATATTACTGTGATAATGAGGTGACATGAGTATTTCTTTCACCATTTCTGGGAGCAATATATTGAAGATGTAAAATGAGAATCAGGGGTACAAAGAGGTGTACCCTGTTTCTAGGAACATAGAGAAAAAGCATGAATAGACCATACTGTGAATAAATAATATAACTTTTTTGAACTTTAAATAATGAATTGAACTGATATCTGAAAAATTAAAGGAAATCGTATATTGATATACAATCATTCATTCCAACCAGGTATATATGTAATGGAAATATTTGTGTTTAGGTTTATCATGAAGAGTGTGTGAGTTTTGCTTCAAAATGATTATGGAAATTCAAAATAATGTGTTTGGAAAGAAGTCTCATGAAAAGACCAGTCAAGAAACCCTGACAATACATGTGTTCTGAAGCAAGAAGTGGTGAAAGTTGAAACAAATGCTTATTAATTTGTGAACTTGTGGATGAAATGTATATCCTGTGATGTGCAAAAACTGAAGAAACAATAATGTACCAGTGTCGAATACAAATGAATGACAAATTACAGATCATGTCCCATAGGAGTCTACTTGCATTGATGTTAGACTGGGTCAGTTACTGTAGAATAATTAGGATTTGTATGCACCATTCACTGAAGTTAGTTTTAAGTACTAGGAAACAAATATGTATTGCAGGTGGATGAATATTTCTGATTATAATCTTGTGAAAAGTGGATTATAAATCCACATACATAAACATGAATGAATTTAGAGAGTGTATATTAGACGCATATATTTCATATTTTGAAAAATTTGGAGAGTATATCTATATCTATATCTATATCTATACACACACACACATACACACACACAAACACAAACACTCACAGACATTAAAAATACCAATATAAATGCCAATCGAAATTCATCAGTAAATATGTATCATCCACAAATGCAAAAATATTTATTTTACTGAACATGAGTTAATGTATAATGTTGTTCTACTAGGACGCTCTCCTATAGGTTGAATTTTCATTTCCAACAGCATTTAGGAGGAGTGAACTCTTCTCACAATTTGTATCTGCCAAGACAGCCACCTCACAAAAATGTACGTGTGATACCTGGTAGGATTCTATATATGCATATAAATATACATGTGTGAATAGGCTACAGAAAAGGGAAACAAGAATTCACATATTTGTTAAGTTTAAAAACACATGGAGAATATTTCAATTAAAATTTGACTAGATTTATAACTCCTACCTTATATAATGCAAATGTCAAGTCCAACTATACAACATGTCTCCTCTGAAGTACTTGTATTTCTAATGTGTTGGGTTAATTTTCTCCATTATATTAGGATGAATAGTCTGAGTCTACTAGGTATGGGTTAGTGTCAGGGATTCAGTATTTCGAATGGAAAATTGGAAAATGAATCCAATGTGTATGTAAATATATGCTGCACAAATATCCTCCCGCTCTCATCCAGAACAAAGCCTTGACATTACCTTCACCCCAAGTAAGACACAATTAGAGGAGAAGAGTTACAAAATCAGTGAATACATATCTGGAATGGAAAATGCTCAGGAGTTCACAACCTTGGAGGTGGTAGAGGAGTTTCCAAAACTAAGGGACAGAGTAAACCCTCCAAAAACATGGAGCTCTGCTGGCCTAAAAACTTTTTGAGAAACTGCCTCTGAGCTTCCACACTTGAAATATATGTTGTTTTCAGGAGATTTGGCTTCCTCTGTAGTGAGACCATCAAAGCTGGGTCTGCATCTATGTGACCTGGAGGACATGGTTTCTTATTTTCCAATGAACAAGATGAAGCAGTGCTGAATCCTCTCTTTGTAGGTAAACTGAGGCCACTGGGGACTAAGTGTCTCCCCGTGTGGACTGTGAAGCCATTTGGTCCTCCTCCACTTTTTGTAGTGTTTTTGCTGCTGCACTGTGAGTTTGGTATTTGTTTCACGAAATACTAGGAGCTAAACTGGGACACAGTGCTGGAGGGAGTTCTGTCACGTGTGGTGGGTCAGGGTCTGCAAGAGAATGCACCAACTAGGCTCCTATCTCTCACAGCTTGCCCCATTGCCCCCTTGTCCATATCAACCTGATTCTTAATTTTCCTCTGAAAACTCTCCATATAACAAGATGCCTTTACATATAAGGGTCTGCTGGCTGCACCATGTCAGTTACAAGCCATTTGGAATCCAATGGTAGATAAACATGGCCCAACCACGGATGTTTTATCAAACACCTCCCCACCATTGCTCTAGACCCACTACTCAGCAGGCTCCAACTTACTGGCATCTCTGTTCTACAACATTTTCATGAACTCAGTAAATCAAGGCACTGTCTGGTATACTCATGATCAGCAACAGGACATCCAATGTTTCTCCAGTGCCACCTGGT
>NW_027515160.1:0-91311 GCF_048772815.1 Callospermophilus lateralis
TTGTGAATTGTATCTTAAACTTGTATCATAATTTTCAACATCCTAACCTGAAAATAATGGTTAAAATACCTTAGGCCTAAGGTTTCTGCTCAGAATAGCCATTTTTTCCTGCTTCTTCCAGACCTCAGCCAGGGATTATTTTGAAATGCAAATGAAAGAAGCCTGTAAGCTTAGTAGGAGACTTATTTGAGGCCTAAGGAAAAAAAAAAGTAAATTGTATGGTATTTACTTATTACTGGCCAGTCATTTTTTCTAGGACTCATATTTTTTTCCTTAGATTCTTTATTTATTTTTTGAGCTCATGATTTTGCTCCTACAGACCTAGGTTAATGTTTTTCTGATCAGTAATATCTTTGACCAGCTGTGGAATTTTTAAATCATTGCAGTGGAGATTTCACCTGTGAAAAGCTACAAGGCCTTCACTTTTATTATGTGTGCACAATTTGTTATGTGTTGTATGTCTATATATGTATACATATGTCCGTATATCATATATATGATACACAAATTAACATATATAAGGAGCACTCATATTAAAAAGCACTCATAAAAACAATTTTAAAAAGTGGATCCAAAGATCTTTAATTCACGTGATTTAAATGTTTCAATTTAAATTGGGTAAACTGATAAATATAAATTTCTTTAAATTTAAGCTTACAAGTTTTTCTAGGTGTTCAAAAATCTAATAAAGTATTAATGTCTACAAAAGGTCTAATATGCCTATGTTCCAGGACTTTTCTTTCAATCAAAAAAATGGCTTACACTGTTCAAAACATTTGTCTAATATTTTGATAAATAAGTAAAGTAAATTTGATATGGCATTACTCATTCATGAGTACTTTTGTTTGATATCTGATTGATATACTAAGGTCTGTATAAGTTTGTACTAAAGTCTGTATAAGATTGTAAAAATCAGTCATGTGTTAAAGAGACAAAAATTTCTTAAACATAAGTTTACCCATAACATTTAGTTTATTAAGATTTAAATTTTCTAGAGCAGGCAACCATAAAAATTAAACAACTGTTTAATTAAGAACTGTTATTTTAGAGCACTGTACTGCCATTTCTTTAAAAGCTAAACTTGGTTAATGTAGAAACATCAATGTAATTGTGATGCTATTAATGTGCTCATATCTTCCAGTTATAAAACTCTATAAGGTAGAAACTTTAAAAGAGCATTATATCAAGCAGGTGTTGTGAAGTTGTATGGTAAATAAAATATATATTGGGGATTTATTTACCTGTTATCAATAATATATGTAAAGTTTTATGTTACTTTTTACATTGTGGAACAATTTAAATGTATTTTTAAGTTAATGAGACCCTAATCTATGTAAAGGTTAAAATCTTTCAGCCGTACTTTAATTCATGTTTTAAATGTGATATCATATGGTGTGAGCTAATGTTCATGTGACCTCAAAAAATTTATGTAAACTTTGTAAAATGATATTTAAAAAACAAAGATCAGCTTTAGAACTAAAGCATTTAAGGTTTATAAGGAGCCCTGCTTACCTGAGATAAGACTCTGTGTCCCATCTTACTACATGTGAGAATGACTACGAAAGCAGTAGGTCAGATTTTATTTCATTTAAAGTTATGTTCAAATTTTTTTTTCTGTCAAGATTACTAGGATCTCAAAAATATGATATAATATATAACTCACCCAAAAAATTCAGGGTAGCTATTACATGAACTAAGTATTTTTACTCTTGTTAAAAAAAATTTATTTTTTAATTTCCTTATAAGTGATCTAAAGATTCCCTGTTGGTGTTTTAAAGAAGTGTTGCTTTAAGAACACAACATGGGTTAATTTAAGATAATAAGTCATCAACTACAAAACAGACAGAATAATAAGATCCCAATTAATAATATATAAATAATTATAAACTTATAGACATTAAAGCACAGTACTCTTAATATATGGCTGTTAAAATTCATTTGCTGGTTGTTTCAGATTAGGATTGAAAATTAAAGTTAAATAAAAAGGTCCAAAAAAAACGATATTTGACTCTTGCCCTCTGAGTCAGTCTGAATCCAGGGAACATTGATTTCTCTATGAGCTTTGCAACTCTGGGCCACATAACCTCCCGATCAGAGAGATTAATGAGACCACTGGAGAACAGAAAGCCAATCAGTGCATTTGCTACAAAGAGGTGAGTCATCAGGAAAGGGAGACATCCCTGATGCTTCTGAGGGAAGCCACATGGTCAAGCAAGACCTGGACCCACATAGCTCAAATTGCACTAGCAGAACTGAGAAGCTGCTCTCAAGTTTCCCAAAAAATGACTCCCATAAAAGCTCAGCTGACTGCTAACAATAGATAGAAACAAAAGTCAGTTTGACTGCTTCATCTTAAACACTTAGCAAAGACAGTTAAAACCAAAATACAGCCAATCCTGGGCATTTAAAATAATAATAATAATAATAATAATAATAATAATATTTTAAGGTATACACTTTATGTTAGCCTCCCAAAATAAGTAAAACTGTTGGCTACAAAGAAGGATTCTCAGAGAGGAATGCCTGATAACTATAAAAATAGACTATCAAGAGGAGCTGCCAGAGGCAGAAGTTTTTAGTTTAAGGCCTACAGATATTCCTAACCTACACAGGTAGGCTTGGTGTTTGCTAGTACAATTATCCAGCCCTGAGTAACAGAATTAAATGTTTCTCTATTAAACACAGAGGTGATACTAGTGAAAGGATTCTGCAAAATCAGATGACATTAAATTATTAAACTGTATATTATGGGGAGGGACAACTGTATCACTAAAAGTTAAATATTAAGTTCACAATCCTGATAATTGGGGATATTAAAGACTGGTGAGGGTACTTCATACAGTGACATGATCCAGCTACTGCAACATTTATTCAATACTCATGTTTTTTATTTCTCTCATAGAAGAACCAATCCCCAGATGACTTTACAACCTGTTCTTCCTCAACAAGACTTCAAAAAGAACTGACTTCAAAAAGGCAACTCATGTCCCTCACGCCATGCACACTCATGTCACCCTTTCTCAGCTGAGAAAAAGCCAAAATGAGAGACGACTCTCTACTTACTCCAATGGAGCCAAAAATAAATAGACTATCAATATAAGTAATTAATTAAGTCAGGTAATATCAGGGAGACTGGTTTTCGGTGAGTTCTAAAAATTTGGTGACTGTTAACTGAGGGATTAAAATTTCCTCAGTGCTTTTCCACTAACCTATCAAGGATTACAAAGGGACACATAAGAAAAGGGGGGAATGATACACCCAACCTTACCTTTTATTAAAATCGGGAGCCATCTTGCAACAAAGCCATGAAAAAATCATTTTGGCTTTACTGTAAATTACTGCAAATTCTGAACCTGCTTGGAATGACTGCCCGTGCCTTGAACTCACCCGTGCATGGCTCTCTGACCAGATAGCAGCCCTCTCTGAAACTTTGTCACACCTCATAAATATTGGCCTTTTGTGGCCAGACAATGACCCTCTCTGAGGCTGTAATTGTCCTCATAAATTTTGATGTTGGGGCTAGCAAAAAAAAAAAATGTAAACTCCCATTAGTGTGATGCTTGTCAGAGTTCTATTATCTGTTACCCCATTTTTGTGTAACTTTCTGGGCTACAAACCTGGGCTGTAGTAAAGGTGGGGTTGCTCTCTTGTTCTCGCAATTTTGGGAGGGAGTGGCAGCCCAGCCAGTGAAAATAATAAGCTTACTTTAATTTGATTTTAATTGGAGTCAGTGTTATTTTCTTACATCCTGGTCTAAGAGGTAAACACTCCACAAACATAGAGCTCTGCTGGCCTAAAGACTTCTTGAGAAACTGCCTCTGAGTTTGGATACTTTAAATATATTTTGTTGTCAGAAGGTTTAGCTTCTTTTCTAGTGAGACCATCAAAGCTGGGTCTGCATCTATGTGAATGGAGAGCATGGTTTCTTATTTTCCAATGAACATGAGGCAGCAGTGCTGAATTATCTCTTGGTAGGTAAACTGTGGCCATTGGGGGCTAAGTGTCTCCCTGTGTGGACTGTGAAGCCATTTGATCATCCTCCATTTTTGTGGTGTTTCTTGGTGCTGCACTGGGAGTTTGGTATTTGCTTCACGAAATACAAGGAGTTCAACTGCGACACAGTGCTGGAGGGAGTTCTGTCACGTGTGGTGGGTCAGAAACTGCAGGAGAATGCACCAACCAGGCTTCTATTTCACATAGCTTTTTCCTTGACCATACCCACCTGATTCTGAACATTGCCTTGAAACCTCTCCATATAATAAGATGCCTTAACATGTAAGGTTCTGCTGGATGCACCATGACAGCCAAAAGGCATTTGGAAGTCAATTGGAAATCCACACGGCCCCACCTCAGATATTTTATCACACACCTGCACACCACTGCTCTGGGCCCACTATTCAGCAGTGCAAATTACTGGCATCTCTGTTCTTCACCATTTTCATGAAACCCAGTCAATCAAGGCACTGTCTGGTACACTCATGATCAGCAACAGGAGATCCAAAGGTTCTCCAGTGCCACCTGGTCATGGGAGTTTTAAAAATTTCAGGGTGTTTATCTAGCCACTTTTCAAGGATGAAGTTGGAGAAACTGTGGGTTTCAATTCATTCAGGAACCATTTAATGTTGAGGAACCTCATTTCAATGAATGCTCTGGAGAACTCTCAAAGGCAAGGCTTCCCAAAGAGTAGCCAAACGGTCACATGAAGCCCAGCCCATTGAGGTCTACAATGTGAGGTCCATGTGTGTTTTGACTCTCAACTATGCCTGTCAAGTCTTTCAGAATAAAATCATGTGATATCCTGGCTGAGATTCCCAGTGATCAGTCGAAAGCCACCCTTGGCCTAGATTTCAGTTTCCAAGGGCGACTCTCATGCGTGGCATTCTAAAATCGCAACACAATTCATGACAATACTTCTCTGAGGTCAGTTTCAGAACTCAGTCTCTAAGGGGAATCATACCAAAGTTCCAGCCCTGGTGGATCCAGTCATTTCTTCCAACTGCTACACAAATGAACACAATTAAAACCAAAACACTCTCACATGGTCCTCACCTTCTTCCATATAGACACTCATTATAACCTCTGGCTGGAGGTTTCCATGAGGGGTGCAGCACAAGACGGTATCCAAAACAAGCTCCCTTGTCCCTTATTTGCTTAAAGTCAGCTAGGCCTGGACACCATTCCTGTGAACCAGGAGTGATAAAATAAGCCTGGCCTTAATACTGCTCTGCTTCTCCAATTTGAGGCCTACTGACTGTCAGGTATAGATTCTTTATGTGATTTGGAATAATGAAAAAACCCAAGCTCATATGGGCTAGCCTCTCCAGGGCTTTGAAGAACTCATTTGACTCAAAGGATCCATATTCTCACTTGATGGAGATCAGAAACCTATCAGAGTAAGGCAAGATACTCCATACACAGTGACTGATCTTTTTGCCATTTTGGTTTTGAAAGCACACATGGAATCTTTCTTTAGTTCCAACAGGTGCTGAGAATCTAAGCCACTGCCTCACACAGGGCCAAGTGGCTGATTCAGACACCTCCCTTTCCAAAGCAATTAAGCAAAGATACACAGGTGATGCCCATTCATTTCCATTTGAATACTGTTTTCTTAAGGCTTCACAAATTGGAGGACTGAGGCAAAGACCTTCCTGACACTCAGAGCAACAGAAAAATAGGTAAGCAAAAGGCCCAAAGCAGGGTTTCTCTACTGAGACTTTCTTTGTCACACTGTTATCTGAGTTTTCTGAGATGCTTGCTATTCCATTCAGCTATCCAGTACATGGACATGTCACAGAGCTTGGAGGCGGTACATATCTTGGACAGAAAACCATGAGCCTATTCTGGAGAGTGGCCAGAATTCAGGAAGAAAACAGGAACTTCAGAAGATAGTGGGTGTTGCCCGTCCCTAAAGCAACCTGCAGTCCACTCATAAATTGGACAGGATGAATGTTTGCAAACTTTCTACTAGACAGGACACATCCATTGATGCATTATCTTTTATAATGTCTACAACCACGGACACAGTGGGATACACAGGCATACCAACAATCACCTTGTCAAATGACTTACTATAAACAGTCCACTCCAAAACAAACAAACCGCCTTTCTTACCTATTCTCAGAACATGAGACTAAACCACAGAATCACAACCACACCCACAATGACACCTCCTTTATTCAAGTAGGTCTGTGACTAATTGGAATGTACTCTGACTGATGGGCCATACTATGTTTCCTTGAAATGGCCTGTCCTTCTCAGATCTGGTCTCCTTGGCCAACACTGTGAAGTTTTCAGGAGCCAGTGGTGAGCCACTACCTGCTTTCTCAGGAAATTCCCCTTTTCAGAGCTCTCCTGGCATTTGGCAATCCTCACATCAGTAGGTACCAAGGAAGACTTACTCTGTCCTTGGTTATTCCAAACAACTGAGCCCACTGGGAAAGAAACTGGGACTGACTCTGGGTGCCTGGCTTCCTGGATCCCAAGTTCAGAGAGATCCGTCATCAAGGAAGAGAGGTAGGTCACTTCATTCAGGAACTGAATGAGGTTACTTCCGTGGCAACCACTTTGTCCTAACAATTGCTTTCAAGGGTCCCATGAGATGGAGGCTGCCCCTACTTCCTGTGACACTTTCACAAGTTAGATTTGTATATCAACCATTGGCACCTGGGAACAGCTCTCCACACAGGCCTGGTTTGGTCCATCTTCTCTACATTAAGAAGAGAGAAGCTGATTCAGACACAACCCTTCATCCTGACCAGGTTGTTTGCCATGGAGGATGACTTTTGCTCTCTTAGGTCCTCCATAGCTGCTTACAACTTCTCCAGGAATCATTTCTGCATGGACCTTTGAGTTTCTCAGCATGTGGAAGATCCCCTATATTCCTGTATTGTAAGACCAACTCTATCCCTGCTCCTCTGTAAAGTTAAATTGACTGAACAGTGTATGGTTAGGTTAACTAACATGTTCGATTTGGATTAGGAATCTTTCTGCGCGATGAATAATGGTATTGGGAAACTGCGATATTTACAAGAATATATAGGTGAAATATAAGTATGAAAACAGAAATCTAGCTAAGATATGAAGCCCAAAAGGGCATTGGGCACTTGATTGGTATACATAGCTTTGAATTATATTCTGCACTGATGTGTCAGGTAAATCGATATACAATGGCTTAGGTCCTTGTACCATGGATGATTAAATGTAGAAGAGAACTTCCACTCAAAAGGGATAGTCGGTAGGATTCGGAAGATTCTCAGTAGGTTTAGAAAGAAGAGTGAGTATAGGATTTGGACCAAATGTTGTTTAGCAATAGGGTTTCCGGTAGACAGTGAATGTTAATGTCACCACCAGTGAAGAGACTGTCACAATGATGAACTGGGGAAAATAGTTAGGAAAGCTGATATCAATAGAGACATTACGAAATCAGGCAAAGTATAAAGTGAGTGATAGGATTACATATTTTCAACAGGGTTGAGTTTGAATATATAATCTAAGAAAGAAACAAATATGTAGTGACCAATAGGATTGACATTTGACAGCATGAGGCAACCTGGACATGGATGTTTAGTAACCCATGCTCACTTTTCATTTAGTCTTTGCTACAATCTTAAGTGTGACCTTTGCTTTTTTTGTCCAGAATATTACTGTGATAAAACGTACATGTAGATCAGGTGACATGACTCTTTCTTCCACCATTTCTGGCAGCAACATATTCAAGACGTATAAATTAGTAATGGGGGTAAAAAGAGGTGTACCCTTTGTCTGTGCATATAGAGATAATGCA
Organism: Callospermophilus lateralis; assembly: GCF_048772815.1. Taxonomy (NCBI): domain Eukaryota; kingdom Metazoa; phylum Chordata; class Mammalia; order Rodentia; family Sciuridae; genus Callospermophilus; species Callospermophilus lateralis. Next base: position 7,784 of record NW_027515160.1, read on the forward strand.
TGAATAGACCATACTGTGAATAAATAATATATCTGGTTCTGACTTTAAATAATGGATTGAAATTATATCTGAAAAAATACAGGAAATCTTATATTGACATACAAACATTCATTCCAACCAGTTATATATCTAATGGCCACATTAAGGTTATGGTTTATCATGAAGGGTGTGTGAGTTTTGCTGCAAAAGTGATTATGGAAATCGAAAATAATGTGTTTGGAAAGAAGTCTCATGAAAAGACCAGTCAAGAAACCTGGAGGAATACATGTTTCATGAAGCAGGAAGTGATTGTGAAACAAACGCGTATAAATTTGTGAACTTGTGGATGAAGTATATATTTCCTATTATTTGTAAAAACTGAAGAAATAGTAATGTACCAGTGTTGAATGAAAATAAACGTCAGAATACACATCATGTCCCATACGAATCTACTTGATTGATGTTAATCTGGGTCAGTTACTGTACAAATATTAGGATTTGTAAGCACCATTTACTGAAGTTAGTTTTCAGAACTATGAAAAAAATGTGTATTTCAGGTGGATGAATATTTCTGAGAATAATTTTGTGAAAAGTTTATTATAAATCCACATTTTTGAACATGGATGAACTTAGGGAGTGTATTTAAGAAACATATATTTCATATTTTAAAAATCAGGACAGTGTATATATATATATATTCATAATTATATATATATGTGTATATACATATATATGTGTGTATATATATATATATATATATATATATATATATATATATATATTTATACACACACACACACACACACACACAAAACACACACACAGACATTAAAATGTAGGAATATATATGCCAATCGAAGTTCATCAAAAATATAGAGCATCCACAGATGCAAAAATATTTATTTTACTGAACAAGGATTTATGTATAATGTTGTTCTTCTAGAATGCTCACCCATAGTTTGAATTTTCAGTTCCAACAGCGTTTAGAGGAGTGATCTCTTCTCACAAGTTGTATCTGCCAAGTCAGTCACCTCACAAAAATGAACGTGTGATACCAGGTAGAATTCTATATAAGCATATAAAAATAAATATGCTGAATAGGCTACAGAGAAAGGGAGAGGAATTTACAAATTTGTTAACTTTAACAACACTTGGAGAACTATTTCAATTAAAAATTGACTAGATTTATAACACCTACCATTTATCATGCAAATGGCAAGTCCAACTATACCCCATGCCTCCTCTAAACTGCTTGTATTTCTATTATGTTTGGGTTGTTTTTCTCCATCATGTTGGGATTAGTAGACAGAGTATAGTAGGGTATGGGTTATTGTCAGGGATTCAGTATATTCAATGGAATATAGGAAAATGAATCCAATGTGTATAAAATATATGCTACACAATTATCTTCCCACTCTCATCCAGAACAATGCCTTTACATTACCTTCACCCCAAGTAAGACACAATTAGAGTAGAAGAGTTTGAAAATCCGAGAATGCATATCTGGGGTGGAAACAGTACTAAGAAACAAATAAGTATTTCAGGTGGATGAATATTTCTGAGAATAATCTTGTGAAAAGTTGATTATAAATCCACAACATAAATATGAATGAATTTAGGAAGTGTGTAATAAGACACATATTTCATGTTTTGAAAAATCTTGAGAGTGTATCTATCTATCTATATATATATATATATATATATATATATATATATATATATACATATACATACATATTTATATACACAAACAGAGAGAGACATTTAAAATTGCAATATATATGCCAAACGAAATGCACCATGAAATGTATATCATCCACAGATCCAAATATATTCATTTTACTGAACATTGATTTATGTATAATGTTGTTCAACTAGGAAGCTCACTCACATTTGAATTAAATGTTCAAGCAGCATTTAGGAGGAGTGATCTCTTCTTCCAATTTGTATCTGCCAAGTAAGCCACCTCACAAGAATGTACGTGTGGTACCAGGTACGATTCTATATGTGCATATAAAAATACGTGTGCTGAATAGGCTACAGCGAAAGAGGGACAGGAATTCATTATTTGTTAACTTTAAAAACGCATGGAGAACTATTTCAACAAATAATTGACTAGATTTATAACTGCTACACTATACCATGCAAAAGGCAACTCCAACTATTAAACATACCTCCTCTAAACTGCCTGTATTTCTTTTCTGTTTGTGTTATTTTTCTCCATCATATTAGGATTAGTAGTCAGAGTCTAATAGGGTATATGTTAGTTTTAGGGATTCAGCATTTCTAATGGAAAATATGAAATTGAATCCAATGTGTATGCAAATATGTGCTACACAAAATTCTTCCCACTTTCATCCAGAACAATGCCTTGACATTACATTCTCCTCAAGTAAGACACAATTAGAGGATAAGAGTTAGAAAATCTGTGAATATATATCTGGAATGGAGAATACTCAGGAGTTTACAACTTTGGAGGTGGTACAGAAGATTCTAAAAGTAAGGGACAGGGTAAACATTCCACAAACATGCAGCTCTGCTGGCCTACATACTTTTTGAGAAACTGCCTCTAAGGGTGGGCACTTGAAATATTTGATGTTCTGAGGAGATTTAGTTCCTTTGTAGAGAGACCATCAAAGCTGGGTCTGCATCTATGTTACTTGGAGGACATGGTTTCTTATTATCCAATGAACATGAGGCAGCAGTGCTGAATTCTCTCTTTGTAGGTAAACTATGGACACTGGGGTCTAAGTGTCTTTCAGTGTGGACTGTGAAGCCAATTGGTCATCCTCCACTTTTCGTGGTGTTTCTCGCTGCTCCACTGGGAGTTTGGTATTTGCTTCAAGAAATACAAGGAGTTAAAATGGGACAGAGTGGTGGAGGGAGTTCTTTAAGGTGTGGTGAGTCAGGGTCTTCAGGAGAATGCACCAACAAAGGTTCTATCCCACGTAGATTGCCCCCTTGAGAATAGCAATATGATTCTGAACATTGCAGTGAATCCTCTCCATATAACAAGATGCCTTTACATATATGGGTCTGCTGGGTGCACCACGTCAGTCACAAGCCATTTGGAAGCCAATGGGTGATCCACATGGCCACAACACAGATGTTTTATCACACAATTGCATACCACTGCTCTAGGCCAACTACTCACCAGGCTCCAAATTACTGGCATATCTGTTCTACACCATTTTCATGAAACAAAGTCAATCAAGGCAGTGTCTGGTATACTCAGGATCAGAAACAGGACATCCAAAGTTTTTTCAGTGCCAGCTGAACATGAAAATATCAAAAATTTCATGATAATTTTCTAGCCATTTTTCACGGATGAAGTTTGCGGCTCTGACGGCTTCAAATAATTCAGGAACCATTAAATCGTGAAGAAGCTAATTTCAATGAAAGCACTGGAGCACTCTCACAGGCATGGTTTCCCTAAGGGTGGCCAAAATGTCACATGAAGCCAGGCCCATTGAGATCTACAATGTGAGGTCCATATGTGTTTTAAACTCAAATATGGCTGCCAAGTCTTTAAGAAAAATTGTATGTAGTATCCGGGCTGAAATTCCCAGTGTTCTGTGGAAATCCAACCTGGGCCTAGATCTCAGGTTCCAAGGGCGACTCTCATGTGTGGCCTCCTAAAATCCCAACACAATTCATGGCAATACTTCTCTGAGGTCAGTTAAAGAACTCAGTCTCTAAGGGGAATCACACCAGAGTTCAAGCCCAGTGGAACAGTCATCTCTTCCAACCGCCACACAAATGACCACAATTAAATCCAAAACACTCCCACATGGTCCTCATCTTCTTCCATATAGACACTCCTTATAACGTCTGGCTGGAGTTTTCAATGAGGTCCACAGCCCAAGTCAGTGTCCAAATTAAGGTCCTGTTCCCCTCATTTGTCTAACATCAAGGTGGCCTGGACACACTTCCTGTAAACCAGGAGTGATCAAATAGGCCTGCCATTAATACTGCTCGGCTTTTTCAATTTGAGGCCTTCTGACTCTGTGGTTTAGATTCTTTATGTGAATTTGAGTCATGAGAAATACCAAGCCCCTCTGCAGAGATTTGAAGAACTCATTTGGCCCAAAGGATTCCTATTCTCCCTTGATGGAATTCAGGATCCTAACAGAGGAAGGTAAAAGAATTCATTCACAATGAGTGAATATTTGCCATTTTGGTTTTGGATGCACACATGGGATCTTTCTTTTGATCCATCAGGTGCTAAGAATCTAAGCCACTGCCTCACACAGGGCCAAGAGGCTGATTCAGACACATCCTTTTCCAAAGCAATTAAGCAAAGAGCCACAGGTGATGCCCATTCATTTCCATTTGAAAACTGTTTTCTTCAGGGTTCACAAAGGTGTGGCCTGAGGCAAAGACCTTCCTGACACTCAGAGCAACAGAAAAATAGGTAAGCAAAAGGCCCAAAGCAGGGTTTCTCTACTGAGACTTTCTTTGTCACACTGATATCTGAGTTTTCTGAGATGCTTGCTATTCCCTTCAGCTATCCATTATATGGCAATGTCACAGAGCTTGGAGGTGGTACATATCTTGGACAGAAAACCATGAGCCTACTCTGAAGAGTGGCCAGAATTCAGGAAGAAAACAGGAACTCCGGAAGATAGTAGGTATTGCCCGTCCCTAAAGCAACCTGCAGTCCACTCATAAATTGGGCAGGATGAATGTTGGCAAGCTTTCTACTAGACAGGACACATCCATTGATGCATTATCTTTTATAATGTCTACAACCACGGACACAGTGGGATACACAGGCATACAAACAATCGCCTTGTCAAATGACTTACTATAAACAGTCCACTCCAAAACAAACAAACCGCCTTTCTTACCTATTCTCAGAACATGAGACTAAACCACAAAATCACAACCACACCCACAACGACACCTCCTTTATTCAAGTAGGTCTGTGACTAATTGGAATGTACTCTGACTGATGGGCCATACTATGTTTCCTTGAAATGGCCTGTCCGTCTCAGATCTGGTCTCCTTGGCCAACACTGTGAAGTTTTCAGGAGCCAGTGGTGAGCCACTACCTGCTTTCTCAGGAAATTCCCCTTTTCAGAGCTCTCCTGGCATTTGGCAATCCTCACATCAGTAGGTACCAAGGAAGACTTACTCTGTCCTTGGTTATTCCAAACAACTGAGCCCACTGGGAAAGAAAGTGGGACTGACTCTGGGTGCCTGGCTTCCTGGATCCCAAGTTCAGAGAAATCCGTCATCAAGGAAGAGAGGTAGGTCACTTCATTCAGGAACTGAATGAGGTTACTGCCGTGGCAACCACTTTGTCCTAACAATTGCTTTCAAGGGTCCCATGAGATGGAGGCTGCCCCTACTTCCTGTGACACTTTCACAAGTTAGATTGGTATATCAAACATTGGCACCTGGGAACAGCTCTCCCTACAGGCCTGGTTTGGTCCATCTTCTCTACATTAAGGAGAGAGAAGCTGATTCAGACACAACCCTTCATCCTGACCAGGTTGTTTGCCATGGAGTATGACTTTTGGTCTCTTAGGTCCTCCATAGCTGCTTACAACTTCTCCAGGAATCATTTCTGCATGGACCTTTGAGTTTCTCAGCATGTGGAAGATCCCCTATATTCCTGTATTGTAAGACCAACTCTATCCCTGCTCTTCTGTAAAGTTAAATTGACTGAACAGTGTATGGTTAGGTTAACTAACAGGTTTGATTTGGATTAGGAATCTTTCTGCGCGATGAATAATGGTATTGGGAAACTGCGATATTTACAAGAATATATAGGTGAAATATAAGTATGAAAACAGAAATCTAGTTAAGATATGAAGCCCAAAAGGGCATTGGGCCCTTGATTGGGATACGTAGCTTTGAATTATGTTCTGCACTGATGTGTCAGGTAAATCGATATACAATGGCTTAGGTCCTTGTACCATGGATGATTAAATGTAGAAGAGAACTTCCAGTCAAAAGGGATAGTCGGTAGGATTCGGAAGATTCTCAGTAGGTTTAGAAAGAAGAGTGAGTATAGGATTTGGACCAAATGTTGTTTAGCAATAGGGTTTCCGGTAGACAGTGAATGTTAATGTCAGCACAAGTGAAGAGACTGTCACAATGATGAACTGGGGAAAATAGTTAGGAAAGCTGATATCAATAGAGACATTACGAAATCAGGCAAAGTATAAAGTGAGTGATAGGATTAGATATTTTCAACAGGGTTGAGTTTGAATATATAATCTAAGAAAGAAACAAATATGTAGTGACCAATAGGATTGACATTTGACAGCATTAGGCAACCTGGACATGGATGTTTAGTAATCCATGCTCACTTTTCATTTAGTCTTTGCTACAATCTTAAGTGTGACCTTTGCTTTTTTTGTTCAGAATATTACTGTGATAAAACATACATTTAGATCAGGTGACATGACTATTTCTTCCACCATTTCTGGCAGCAACATATTCAAGACGTATAAATTAGTAATGGGGGTAAAAAGAGGTGTACCCTTTGTCTGTGCATATAGAGATAATGCATGAATAGACCATACTGTGAATAAATAATATATCTGGTTCTGACTTTACATAATGGATTGAAATTATATCTGAAAAAATACAGGAAATCTTATATTGACATACAAACATTCATTCCAACCAGTGAAATATCTAATGGCCACATTAAGTTTATGTTTTAACATGAAGGGTGTGTGAGTTTTGCTTCAAAAGTGATTATGGAAATCGAAAATAATGTGTTTGGAAAGAAGTCTCATGAAAAGGCCAGTCAAAAAACCTGGAGGAATACATGTTTTATGAAGCAGGAAGTGATTGTGAAACAAATGCGTATAAATTTGTGAACTTGTGGATGAAATATATATTTCCTATGATTTGTAAAAACTGAAGCAATAGTAATGTACCTGTGTTGAATGAAAATAAACGTCAGAATACACATCATGTCCCATACGAATCTACTTGATTGATGTTAATCTGGGTCAGTTACTGTACAAATATTAGTATTTTAAGCACCATTTACTGAAGTTAGTTTTCAGAACTATGAAACAAATGTGTATTTCAGGTGGATGAATATTTCTGAGAATAATTTTGTGATAAGTTTATTATAAATCCACATTTTTGAACATGAATGAACTTAGGGAGTGTATTTAAGATACATATATTTCATATTTTAAAAATCAGGACAGTGTATATATATATATATATATATATATATATATATATATATATATATATATATATATTCATAATTATATATATATGTGTATATATATACACATATAATTATATATATGTATACACACACACACACACACACAAAACACACACACAGACATTAAAATGTAGGAATATATATGCCAATCGAAGTTCATCATAAAATATAGAGCATCCACAGATGCAAAAATATTTATTTTACTGAACAAGGATTTATGTATAATGTTGTTCTACAAGAAAGCTCACCCATAGTTTGAATTTTCAGTTCCAACAGCGTTTAGAGGAGTGCTCTCATCTCACAAGTTGTATCTGCCAAGTCAGTCACCTCACAAAAATGAACGTGTGATACCGGTATTCTATATAAGCAGATAAAAATACATGTGCTGAATAGGCTACAGAGAAAGGCAGAGAGTAATTTACATATTTGTTAACTTTAACAACACATGGAGAACTATTTCAATTAAAAATTGACTAGATTTATAACACCTACCATTTATCATGCAAATGGCAAGTCCAACTATACCCCATGCCTCCTCTGAACTGCTTGTATTTCTATTCTGTTTGGGTTGTTTTTCTCCATCATATTTGGATTAGTAGACAAAGTATAGTAGGGTAAGGGTTATTGTCAGGCATTCAATATTTTCAATGGAATATAGGAAAATGAATCCAACGTGTATAAAATATATGCTACACAATTATCTTCCCACTCTCATCCAGAACAATGCCTTTACATTACCTTCACCCCAAGTAAGACACAATTAGAGTAGAAGAGTTTGAAAATCCGTGAATGCATATCTGGGGTGGAAACAGTACAAAGAATCAAATACGTATTTCAGGTGGATGAATATTTCTGAGAATAATCTTGTGAAAAGTTGATTATAAATCCACAACATAAATATGAATGAATTTAGGAAGTGTGTAATAAGACACATATTTCATGTTTTGAAAAATCTTGAGAGTGTATATATATATATATATATATATATATATATATATATATACACACAAAGAGAGAGACATTAAAAATTGCAATATATATGCCAAACGAAATTCACCATGAAATGTATATCATTCACAGATATTCATTTTACTGAACATGGATTTATGTATAATGTTGTTCAACTAGGAAACTCACTCACATTTGAATTATCAGTTCAAGCAGCGTTTAGGAGGAGTGATCTCTTCTTCCAATTTGTATCTGCCACGTCAGCCACCTCACAAGAATGTACGTGTGGTACCAGGTAGGATTCTATATGTGCATATAAAAATACGTGTGCTGAATAGGCTACAGAGAAAGGGGGACAGGAATTCACTTATTTGTTAACTTTAAAAACGCATGGAGAACTATTTCAACAATTAATTGACTAGATTTATAACTGCTACACTATACCATGCAAAAGGCAACTCCAACTATAAAACATACCTCCTCTAAACTGCTTGTATTTCTATTCTGTTTGTGTTATTTTTCTCCATCATATTAGGATTAGTAGTCAGAGTCTAATAGGGTATATGTTAGTTTCAGGGATTCAGCATTTCTAATGGAAAATAGGAAATTGAATCCAATATGTATGCAAATATGTGCTACACAAAAATCTTCCCACTTTCATCCAGAACAATGCCTTGACATTACATTCTTCTCAAGTAAGACACAATTAGAGGATAAGAGTTAGAAAATCTGTGAATATATCTGGAATGGAGAATACTCAGGAGTTTACATCTTTGGAGGTGGTAGAGAAGATTCTAAAAGTAAGGGACAGGGTAAACGTTCCACAAACATGCAGCTCTGCTGGCCTAAATGCTTTTTGAGAAACTGCCTCTAAGGTTGGGCACTTGAAATATTTGATGTTCTGAGGAGATTTAGTTCCTTTGTAGAGAGACCATCAAAGCTGGGTCTGCATCTATGTTACTTGGAGGACATGGTTTCTTATTATCCAGTGAACATGAGTCAGCGGTGCTGAATTCTCTCTTTGTAGGTAAACTATGGACACTGGGGTCTAAGTGTCTTTCAGTGTGGACTGTGAAGCCAATTGGTCATCCTCCACTTTTCTTGGTGTTTCTCACTGCTCCGCTGGGAGTTTGGTATTTACTTCAAGAAATACAAGGAGTTAAAATGGGACAGAGTGGTGGAGGGAGTTCTTTAAGGTGTGGTGAGTCAGGGTCTTCAGGAGAATGCACCAACCCAGGTTCTATCCCACGTAGATTGCCCCCTTGAGAATAGCAATATGATTATGAGCATTGCAGTGAATCCTCTCCATATAACAAGATGCCTTTACATATATGGGTCTGCTGGCTGCACCATGTCAGTCACAAGCCATTTGGAAGCCAATGGCTGATCCACATGGACGCAACACAGATGTTTTATCAGACAATTGCATACCACTGCTCTAGGCCAACTACTCACCAGGCTCCAACTTACTGGCATATCTGTTCTACACCATTTTCATGAAACAAAGTCAATCAAGGCAGTGTCTGGTATACTCAGGATCAGAAACAGGACATCCAAAGTTTTTTCAGTGCCAGCTGAACATGAAAATATCAAAAATTTCATGGTAATTTTCTAGCCATTTTTCACGGATGAAGTTTGCGGCTCTGAGGGCTTCAATTAATTCAGGAACCATTAAATCGTGAAGAAGCTAATTTCAATGAAAGCACTGGAGCACTCTCACAGGCATGGTTTCCCTAAGGGTGGCCAAAATGTCACATGAAGCCAGGCCCATTGAGATCTACAATGTGAGGTCCATGTGTGTTTTAAACTCAAATATGGCTGCCAAGTCTTTAAGAAAAATTGTATGTAGTATCCGGGCTGAAATTCCCAGTGTTCTGTGGAAATCCAACCTGGGCCTAGATCTCAGGTTCCAAGGGCGACTCTCATGTGTGGCCTCCTAAAATCCCAACACAATTCATGGCAATACTTCTCTGAGGTCAGTTAAAGAACTCAGTCTCTAAGGGGAATCACACCAGAGTTCAAGCCCAGTGGAACAGTCATCTCTTCCAACCGCCACACAAATGACCACAATTAAAACCAAAACACTCCCACATGGTCCTCATCTTCTTCCATATAGACACTCCTTATAACGTCTGGCTGGAGTTTTCAATGAGGTCCACAGCCCAAGTCAGTGTCCAAATTAAGGTCCTGTTCCCCTCATTTGTCTAACATCAAGGTGGCCTGGACACACTTCCTGTAAACCAGGAGTGATCAAATAGGCCTGCCATTAATACTGCTCGGCTTTTTCAATTTGAGGCCTTCTGACTCTGTGCTTTAGATTCTTTATGTGAATTTGAGTCATGAGAAATACCAAGCCCCTCTGCAGAGATTTGAAGAACTCATTTGGCCCAAAGGATTCCTATTCTCCCTTGATGGAATTCAGGATCCTAACAGAGGAAGGTAAAAGAATTCATTCACAATGAGTGAATATTTGCCATTTTGGTTTTGGATGCACACATGGGACCTTTCTTTTGATCCATCAGGTGCTGAGAATCTAAGCCACAGCCTCACACAGGGCCAAGAGGCTAATTCAGACACATCTTTTTTCAAAGCAATTAAGCAAACAGCCACAGGTGATGCCCTTCATTTCCATTTGAAAAAATGTTTTCCTCAGGCTTCCCAAAGGGGTGGCCAGAGGCAAAGACATCCTGAGATTCAGGGCAACAGAACAATAGGTTAGCAAAAGAGCCAAAGCAGGGTTTCTCCACTGAGACTTTTCTGGTCACACTGATATCTGAGTTTTCTGAGATGTTGGCCATTCCCTTCAGATATCCAGTACATGGCCATGTGACAGAGATTGGAGGTGGTACATATCTTGGACACAAACCCAAGAGCCTATTCTGAAGGGTTGTCAGAATTCAGAAAGAAAACAGGGACTTAAAAAGGTAGTAGGTGTTGCCTATCGATATGGAAACCACGCTCCATTCATTAAATGGGCAGCATGAATACTGGGAAGCTTTCTACTAAAGAGGACACATGCATTGATGCATTCTCTTTTATAATGTATACAACCACGGACACAGTGGGATACACAGAAATAGAAACACTCACCATGTAAAACGACTTATTAGAAACAGTTCACTCCAAACCAAAGAAACCTCCTTTTCTACCTATTCTCAGAACAGAGACAAAACCACACACCCACACTCGAAAAGACACCTCCTTCCCCAAAGTAGGGCTGTGATTATCCGGAGTGTCCTCTGACAGGTTTGCCATACTATGTTCCCCGTTAATGGTCTGTCCTGTCTCAGATCTGGTCTCCTTGTCCAACTCTGTGAAGCAGTCAGGAGCCAGGGGTGAGCCACTACATACTTAGTCAGGAAAGGCCCGTGTTCAGATCTTTCCTGGCATTTGGCCATCCTCACATCAGTCAGTACCAAGAAGACTGACTCTGTCCTTGGTGATTCCAAACAAATGAGACCACTTGGACTGGGACTGGGACTGGCTCTGGTGCTTGGTTTCCTCGGTCCCAAGTTCAGAAAGTTCCATCAACAAGGAAGTGAGGTAGGTCACTTCCTTCAAGAACTGAATGAGGTCACTGCCTTGGCAACCACTTTGTCCTAACAGTTGCTTCCAAGGGTCCCATGAGATGGAGGCTGCCCCTACTTCCTTTGACACTTTCACAACTTAGAATGGTATATCAACCTTAGGCACCCGGGAACAGCTCTCCACACAAGCCTGGTTTGGTCCATCTTCTCTACATTAAGAAGAGAGAGGCTGATTCAGACACAACCCTTCATCCTGACCAGGTTGTTTGCCATGGAAAATGACTTTTTGTCTCTCAGGTCCTTCATTGCTGCCTACATCTTCTCCAGGGATCATTTCTGCATGGACCTTTGAGGTTCTTAACAGGTGGAGCATCCCCTACATTCCTGTATTGTAAGAACAATCTGTCTCTGCTCTTCTGTAAAGTTAGATTGAGTGAACAGTGTATGGTTAGGGTTAATTTCATGTTCGATTTGGGTTAGGAATCATTCTGCTGGATGAATAATGGTATTGGGAACCTTTGATATTTATAAGAATATCGAGGTTAAATATATGTATGAAAACAGAAATTAAAGTAAGATTTGAATCCCAGAAGGGCTTTGGGCAGTTGATTGGGATATTTAGCTTTGAATTGTGCACATATGTCTCAAATAAATCGATATACAATGGCAGAGGAACTTGAACCTTGGATGATTGAATGCTGAAGAGAACATCCAGTCAAAAGGGATTGTCGGTAGGATTAAGAAGATAGTCGTTATGTTTAGCAAGTAGAGTTAGTATAGGATATGTAACAAAAGTTCTTTAGCAATTTTTTTTCGGGCAGTGAGTGAATATAAATGTCAGCACATATGAAGAAATCAGACACAATGATGAAATGGGGAAAATTTGTAGAAAAGCAGATATCAATAGAGACATTAGGAAATCAGGCAAAGTATAAAGTGAGTGATAGGATAAGACATTTTCAACAAGGTTGAGATTGAATATCTAATCTTAGGAAGAAACAAATATGTAGGTCACCAATAGGATTGACATTTGAGAGCATTAGGCAACATGGACATGGATGTTGTTAGTAATCCATGTTCACTTTCCATTTAGACTTTGGTACAATCCTAAGTGGGACCTTTGCATTTTGTTTCCAGAATATTACTGTGATAAAATGTGTATGTAGATCAGATGACATGATTATTTCTTCCACCATTTCTAGGAGCAGTATTTTGAAGACGTATAAATTAGCATTGGGGGTAAAAAGAGGTGTACCCTGTTTCTATGAATATACAGATAATGCATGAATAGACCTTAATTTCAATAAATAATATAACTTGTTCCACTTTAAGTAATGGATTGAATTGATATCTGAAAATATATAAGAAATCTTATATTGATATGCAATCATTCATGACAACCAGTTATACACCTAATGTTAATATTAGGTTACGGTTTATCATGAAGTTTGTGTGAGTTTTGCTTCAAAAGTGATTATGGAAATCGAAAATAATGTGTTTGGAAAGAAGTCTCATGAAAAGGCCAGTCAAGGAACACCGAGGAATTCATGAGTTCTGAAGAAGGAAGTGATTGATATTGAAAAAAATGACGATAAATTTGCTTACTTGTGGATGAAATATTATAATATGATGTGAATAAACTGAAGAAATAGTAATGTACCAGTGTTGAATAAAAATGAACATCAAAATACACATCATGTCCCACAGGAATCTACTCGCATTGATGTTAAACTGTGTCAGTTACTGTAGAAATATTAGGATTTCTTTGCACCATTCACCAAAGTTAGTTTTCTTTTTTTTTTAATTTTTATTTATGCTTGTTCAAAACATTACATAGTTCTTGATATATCATATTCCACACTGTGATTCAAGTAGGTAATGAACTCCCATTTTTACCCCGTAAACAGATTGCAGAATCACATCAGTTACACATCCATTGATTTACATATTGCCATACTAGTGTCTGTCGTATTCTGCTGCCTTTCCTAACCTCTACTATCCCCCTCCCCTTACCTCCCCTCCCCTCTTCTCTCTCTACCTCTTTACTGTAATACATTTCTCCCCCTTGTATAATTTTTTCCTTTCCCTCACCTCCTCTTGTATGTAATTTATATAACCCTGAGGGTCTCCTTTTATTTCCATGCAATTTCCCTTCTCTCTCCCTTTCCCTTCCTCCTCTCATCCCTGTTTAATGTTAATTTTCTTCTCATTCTATTCGTCCCTACTCTGTTCTTAGTTACTCTCTTTATATCAATAAAGACATTTGGCATTTGGTTTTACGGATTGGCTAGCTTCACTTAGCATAATCTGCTCTAATGCCATCCATTTCTCTGCAAATTATATCATTTTGTCATTTTTTAATGCAGAGTAATATTCCATTGTGTATAAATGCCACATTTTTTATCCATTCATCTATGGAAGTGCATCTAGGTTGGTTCCACAGTCTTGCTATTGTAAATTGTGCTGCTATGAACATCAATGTAGCAGTGTCCCTGTAGCATTTTTTTTAGGTCTTTAGGGAATAGACTGAGAAGGGGAATACCTGGGTCAAATGGTGGTTCCATTCAAAGTTCTACAAGAAATCTCCATACTGCTTTCCAATTTGGCTGCACCAATTTGCAGTCCCACCAGCAATGTACAAGTTTACCCTTTTCTCCACATCCTCACCAGCACTTGTTGTTGTTTGAGTTCATAATAAATATCTGGAATGGAAAATGCTCAGGAGTTCACAACCTTGAAGGTGGTAGAGGAGTTTCCAAAAGTAAGGGACAGGGTAAATACCACAAACATGGAGCTGTGTCGGCCTTAAGACTTCTTGAGAAAATGCCTCTGAGGTTGGGCACTTGAAATATATGTTGTTGTCAGGAGCTTTAGCTTCCTTTGTAGTGAGACCATCAAAGCTGAGTCTGCATCTATGTGACCTGAAGAACATGGTTTTTTATTTTCCTATAAACACGAGGCAGCAGTGCTGAATTCTCTCTTTGTAGGCAAACTGGAGCTACTGGGGGCTAAGTGTCTCCCCGTGTGGACTGTGAAGCCATTTGATCATCCTTCACATTTCGTCATGTTATTTGATGCTGCACTGAAAGTTTGGTATTTACTTTACGAAATAAAGGAGTTTAACTGCGATACAGTGCTGCAGGGAGTTCTGTCACGTGTTGTGGTCAGGATCGGCAGGAGAATGTACCAAGCAGGCTTCTATCACACATAGTTGCCCCCTTGACCATAGCAGTATGATTCTGAACATTGCCCTGAAACCTCTCCATTCAACAAGATGCCTTTACATCCAAAGGTCTGCTAGCTTCACATGTCAGTCACAAACCATTTCAAAGCCAATGGCAGATCCACGTGGCCGCACCACAGATGTTTTTTCACACACCTACACTCTACTGCTCTTGGCCCACTACTCAGCAGGCTCCAACTTACTGGCATCTCTTTTCTACACCATTATCATGAAACTCAGTCAAACCAGACACTGTCTTGTATACTCATGATAAGCACCAGGACATCAAGTGGTTTTCCAGTGCCAGCTGGTCATGGAAATTTCAAAAATTTCATGGTATTTTCTAGCCATTTTTCAAGGATGAAGTTGGAGGTACTGTGGGTTTCAATTCATTCAGGAACCATTAAATGTTGAGGAAGCTCATTTCAATGGAAGCTCTAGAGAACTCTCACAGGCAAGTCTTCCGAAAGAGTGGCCCAATGTCACATAAAGCCAGCCACATTGAGGTCTACAATGTGAGGTCCACGTGTGTTTTGACTCTCAACTATTGCTTCCAAGTCTTTCAGAATATAATCAAGTGATATCCTCGCTGAGATTCCCAGTGCTCTGTGGAAAGCCACCATGGGCCTAGATCTCAGTTTCCAAGGGTGACTCTCATGTGTGGCCTCCGAAAATCCCAACACAATTCATGGCAATACTTCTCTAAGGTCAGTTCCAGAACTAAGTCTCCAAGGGGAATCACACAAGAGTTGAAACCCAGGTGGACACAGTCATCTTTTCCAACTGCCACACAAATGACCACAATTGAAACCAAAACACTCCCACATGGCCCTCATGTTTTTCCATATAGACACTCATCATAACCTCTCGCTGGAGGTTTCCATGAGGGGTGCAGACCAAGACACTGTCCAAAATAAGCTCCCTTGCCCCTAATTTGCCGAAAGTCAGGGTGGCCTACACACCCTTACTGTGAACCAGAACTGATCAAATAGGGATGTAGTTAATACTGTTCTGCTTTTCCAATTTGAGGCATACTGACTGTCAGGTATAGATTCTTTATGTGATTTGGAGTCATCAGAAAACCCAAGGACTTCTGCAGGGATTCAAAGAACTCATTTGAACTAAAGGATCCTGATTCTTACTTGATGAAGGTCAGGAATCTAATAGAGGAAGGCAAGAGACTCATTTGCCATTTCTGTTTTGAATGCACACATGGAATCTATCTTTAGATGCATCAGGTGCTGAGAATCTAAGCCACAACCTCACACAGAACCAAGAGGCTGATTCAGACACATCCTTTTACAAAGCAATTAAGCAAAGAGCAACAGGTGATGCCCATTCATTTTCATTTGAAAACTGTTTTCTTCAGGCTTCACAAAGGGGTGGCCAGAGGCAAAGACCTTCCTGACATTTAGGGCAACAGAAAAACAGGTAAGCAAAAGACCCAAAGCAGGGTTTCTCCACTGAGACTTTCCTGGTCACACTGATATCTGAGTTTTCTGAGATGCTCCCCATTCACTTCAGCTATCAAGTACATGGTCATGTCACAGAGCTTGGAGGTTGTATATATCTTGGACACAAAACCATGAGCCTATTCTGGAGAGTGGCCAGAATTCAGGAAGAAAACAGGATCTTAGGAAGATAGTAGGTTTTGCCCATCCAGAAGGCAAGCCGCGGTCCATTCATCAATTGGGCAGGATGAATGCCAGGAAGCTTTCTACTAGACAGGACACATCCATTAATTCATTCTCTTTTCTAATGTCTACAACCACAGACACAGTGGGATACACAGACATAGAAACACTCACATGTCAAACGACTTACTAGAAACAGTGCAATCCAAACCAAACAAACCGCATTTTCTACCTATTCTCAGAACATGTGACAAAACCACAAAACCACAACCACTCCCACAAAGGCACCTCCTTTCCCCAAGTAGGTCTGTGACTATCCAGAGTGTCCTCTGACTGGTGGGCCATACAATGTTCTCCCGAAATGTCCTGTCCTGACTCAGATCTGGTCTCCTTGGCCAACTCTGTGAAGTTGTCAGGAGCCAGCGGTGAGCCACTACCTGCTTTCTCAGAAAAGGTCCCTCTTCAGAGCTCTCCTGGCCTTTGGCCATCCTCACATAGGTAGGTACCAAGAAAGACTGACCCTGTCCTTGGTAAAACCGAACAAGTGAGCCCACTGGGACTGGGACTGGGACTGGCTCTGGGTGCCTGTCTTCATGGATCCCAAGTTCAGCGAATTCCTTCACCGAGGAAGTGACGTAGGTCACTTCCTTCAGGAACTGAATCAGGTTACTGCCTTGGCAACCAATTTGTCCTAACAGTTGCTTCCAAGAGTCCAATGAGTTGGAGGCTGCCCCTACTTCCAGTGAAACTTTCACAATTTTGCATGGTATATCAACCATAGGCACCCAAAAAAAGCTCTCCAGTTAGGCCTGGTTTGGTCCATCTTCTATACATTAAGAAAAGAAATGTTGATTCAGACACATCCCTTCATGCTAACCAGGTTGTTTGTCATGGAAGATGACTTTTGCTCTCTGACGTCATTCATAGCTGCCTACATTTAATCCTGGGATCATTTCTTTAATGACCTTGGAGGTTCTCAGCAAGTGGAAGATCCCCTAATTTCTGTATTGAAAGACCAACTCTGTCCCTGCTCTTCAGTAAAGTTAGATTGAGAGAACAGTGTATGGTCAGGGTTAATAACATGTTCCATTTGGGTTAGGAATCATTCTGCGGGATGAATTATGGTATTGGGAACGTGCGATATTTATAAGAATATAAGTGAATTATAAGTATGAAAACAGACATCTAGGTAATATTTGAAGCCCAGAATTGCATTGGACCCTTAGCTGGGATTCTTAGCTTTGAATTATATTCTGCACAGATGTCCCAGATAAATCGATATACAATGGCATAATTACTTGTACCTTGGTTTATTGAATGTTGAAGAGAACATCCAGTCAAAAAGGGATAATTTGTAGGATTAGTAAGATAGTTGGTAGGTTTTGAAAGAAGAGTGAGTATAGGATTTGGATAAAAAGATCTTTAGCTGTAGGGTTTCGGATAGAGTGAATGTAATTGTCAGCACATGTGGAGAGTATGTCAAAAGGATGAACTGGGGAAAAAAGTAGGAATGCAGATATCAATTGACATTAGGATATCAGGCAAAGTATAAAGTGAGTGATAGAATTATACATTTTCAACAGGCTTGAGTTTGAATATATAATCTTAGGAAGAAACAAACATGTAGTCACCAATAGGATGAACTTTTGAGAGCATTAGGCAACATGGACATGGATGTTTTCCGTAATCCATGCTCACTTTTCATTTAGGCTTTGGTACAAACATAAGTTTGACCTCTTCTTTCTGTGTGCAGAATACTACTGTGGTAAAATGTATATGTAGATCAGGTGACATGAGTATTTCTTCCACCATTTCTGGGAGCAATATTTTGAAGATGTATAAATTATTTTTGGAGGTAAAAATGGTGTACACTGTGTCTATAATTATAGAAATAATGCATGAATAGACCATACTGTAAATAAATATTATAACTGGTTCTAACTTTAAATAATGGATTGAATTGATATCTGAAAATATACAGAAAATCTTACATTGATATACAATCCTTCATTCCAACCAGTAATATATCTAATGGTTATATCAGCATTATGGTTTTTCATGAAGAATGTGTGAGTTTTGCTTCAAAAGTGATTATGGAAATCGGAAATAATGTGTTTGGAAAGAAGTCTCATGAAAAGACCAGTCAAGAAACCTGGAGGAATACATGTGTTTTGAAGCAGAAAGTGATTGAAAGTGAAACAAATGCCTATATATTTGTGAACTTGTGGATCAAATATATATCCTATGATGTGCTTAAACTGAAGAAATAGTAATATACCACTGTTACATAAAAATGAACGTAAAAATACACATCATGTCCTCTCCCACAGGAATCTACTTGCATTGATGTTAAACTGGGTCAGTTATTGTAGAAATATTAGGATAGTGCCGCAGTCTTGCTGGGCACAATCAGGAGCCACTTGCCAAAAGAAACGAACTTTATTTTTAGAACCACACATGCCAAACAAAACAGCCTCTCAGGAAAAACCTTCAGAGCCCCAACTGCCACCACTGGCTTCCCAAAACCTCTCCCTCCCACATGAGCCTCTCTCCGCCTCCCACAATCCTCCTGCTCTTGATGCCGATTGGCTGGGTCATGTGTGCAAAGTCAAAAAAAGTCCCCCAATGAGCAGTTTTGTGGTCTGAAATGGCAGGGAAACATCCCATTGAGCATCACCGCAGAGGAGCCAATCAGCTAGTTGTTGCTGGGGCCGCTGTGAGCCAATCATCAGCCGGCAGCTGGAAGTTTGCTGGCAGCAGGAATTTTGCTAGGGCCCCTTCGGCTGTGGCTCTCAACATCTTCCCCTCTCTGTTTAAACAACACGCATGTGGCTTAGGGACCGTGCCTGCCTTAGGTTGTCCAATAGTACATATGGTCTTTACCCGTTAAGTTGGTACCATTGCAATTGGATCTTACCCGTCACTGACTACCCGTCCAGCATAGAGCCACACCTGTGGAGAGGTCTTTGTACCAGCGGGGGTGGGTGAGGTTCTTTGCCTCACTTCTGTTGGCCCCCCCAAATTTTAGCTGGACGATCATGACACGCAGAAGGGAGGAAGATACACCAAGCCAATTGACGCCTCCTTTTGGAAAAATTGTACCACCGATGACATCATCAGCAAATATACCCCAACACTATGACAAGTCGCTGCACCAACAGATAGTTCACAATGCATTTAGGTGAGTTCACATGTGTCCAGGCAAGTTCTGCAAGCAGTACAGGGATGGCTATTGCAGAAGCTGTAGACTGGAATTATCTTTGATTTCACCTGCACTGGGATGAAGATAGGAACTCTGGCAATAATGTCTAAAGAAAAAAATTATGTAACATTCCAGAAGGCACTAAAACCAAAAAAAAAAAAAAAACATATGTAACATTCCAGAAGGCACATCAAAAACCAAAATGGCCCAAAAAGCATTCATTGAGGATGAAGTCTCTCACCTTCCTCTGTAAGGTTCCTGACCTCCATAAAATGAGAATAGGGATTTATTGGGTCAAATGAGTTCTTCAAAACCCTGCAGAGGGTAGCCAATGGGTTATTGGGTTTTTTCATTACTCCAATTCACATCAAGAATCTATACTCCACAGACAGTAGGCCTCAAATTAGAGAAGCAGAGCAGTACTAAAGTCAGGGTTATTTGATCACTCCTGGTTCACAGAATGGGTCTCCAGGCCACCTTGACTTTAGGCAAATGAGAGGAAAGGGAGATTATTTTGGACACTGTCTTGGGCTGTGCCCCTCAAGGAAACATCAAGCCAGAGGTTATGATGAGCGTCTATATGGAAGAAGATGAGGGCCATTTGGGAGTTTTTTGGTTTTCCTTGTTGTCATTTATGTGGCAGTCGGAAGAGATGACTGGGTCCACCAGGGCTTGAACTCTGGTGTGATTCCCCTTAGAGACTGAGTTCTGGAACTTACCTCAGAGAAGTATTGCCATGATTTGTGTTGGGATTTTAGGCAGCCACCCATGAGCGTCGCCTGTTGAAACTGAGATCTAGGCCCGGGGTGGCTTTCCACAGAGCACTGGGAATCTCAGACAGAATATCATATGATATTATTTTGAAATACTTGCCAGACATAGTTGAGAGTCAAAACACACATGGACCTCACATTGTAGACCTCAATTGGCCTGGCTTCATGTGAATATTTGGCCACTCTTTGGAAAGCCTTGCCTGTGAGAGTTCTCCAGATCTTTCCTTGAAATGAGCTTCCTCAACATTGAATAATTCCTGAAAGAATTGAAACAAATAATGCCTCCAACTTCATCCTTGTAAAATGGCTAGATAAATACCATGAAATTTTTGAAATTCGCATGATGAGGTGGCACTGGAGAACCTTTGATGTCCTGTTGCTGATCATTAGTGTACCAGACAGTGCCTTGATTGATTGGGTATAATGAAAGTGGTGTAGAACAGAGATGCCGGTTAGATGGAGACTGTGGAGTAGTTGGCCCAGAGTTGTGGTGTGCAGGTGTGTGATAAAATATTTATGGTGGTGCCATGTGGATCTGCCATTGACTTCCAAATGGCTTTTAGCTAACATGGTGCACCCAGCAGACCCTTATATGCAAAGGCATCTTGTTATATGGAGAGGTTTCAGGGCAATGTTCAGAATCAGGTTGCTATGGTCAAGGGGGCAAGCTCTGTGGGATAGAAGCCGGATTGGTGCGTTCTCCTGGAGACTCTGACCCACCACATGTCACAGAACTCCCTCCAACACTGTGTCCCAGTTGAACTCCTTGTATTTCTTGAAGCAAATACCAAACTCCCAGTTCAGCACCAAGAAACACCATGAAAATTGAAGGATGACTAAATGGCTTCATCGTCCACACAGTTAGACACTTTGGCCCAGTGGCCTCTGTTTACCTACAAAGAGAAAAATCAGCACTGCTGCCTCAGGTTCATTGGAAAATAAGAAACCATGTTCTCCAGGTCACATAGATTCAGACCCAGCTTTGATGGTTTCACTACAAATGAAGACAAAGCTACTGACAACAACATATATTTCAAGTGCCACACCTCAGAGGCAGTTTCTCCAGAAGTCTTTTTTCCAGCAGACCTCCATGGTTGTGGAGTGTTTACCCAGTTCCTTACTTCTGGAAACTCCTCTACCTGCTCCCAGGTTGAGAACTCCTGAGAATTTTCCATTCCAGATATGTATTCACAGATTTTCTTACTCTTCTCCTCTAATTGTGTCTCACTTGGGGCAAAGGTAATGTCAAGGCATTGTTCTAGGTGAGAGTGGGAAGATTATTGTGTAGCACATATTTGCATACACATTGGATACATTATAATATTTTCCATTTGAAATACTGAATTCCCAACACTAACCCATACCCTACTAGACTCTGACTACTTATCCTAAAATGATGGAGAAAAAGAAACCTAACAGAATAGAAATACAGGCCTTTTGTAGGAGGCATGGTGTATACTTGGATTTTCCTTCTCCTTTATCAAGGATATGTGTTATGAATCTAGTCAACTTTTCATTGTAATATTTCTCCATGAGTTTTCAAAGTTAACACATATGTAAATTCCTGTCTCCTTTTCTCTGTAGCCTCTTTAGAACATGTATATTTTTATGCATATATAGACTCCTACCTGGTAACACACGTATATTCTTGTGAGCTCACTGACTTTGGAATATACAAATTTTGAGAATAGATAACTTCCCCTAAATACTGATGGAACTGAAAATTCAACCTATGGGTGAGCTTCCTAGTGAACAACATCATACATAAATCCATGTTCAGTAAAATGAATATTTTTAGATATGTGGATGATATATATTTCATGATAAATTTTGATTGGCATATATATTGCTACATTTTATTGTTGTGTGTGTGTGTATATGTATATATAGTTTGGAATGTATATATAGTTTGGAAGTTTGCTGGCAGTTGGAGGTTTCCTGGGGCCCCTTTTGCTGTGGCTCTCAACATCTCCCCCTCTCTGTTTAAACAACAAGCATGTGGCTTAGGGACCATGCCTGCCTTTGGTTGTTCAAAAGTACATATGGTCCTTACTGGAGAACCTTGGCTGTGGCTATCAACAGGATTTGTATGTACCATTCACTGAAGTTAGTTTTCAGTACTAGGAAACAAATATGTATTTCAGGTGGATAAATATTTCTGCGAAAAATCTTGTGAAAAGTTGATTATAAATCCACATACTTGAACATAAATGAATTTAGGGAGTGTAAATAAGATACATATATTTCATATTTTGAAAAATCTGGAGAGTGTGTGGGTGTGTGTGTGTATACACACACACACACACACACAGATATTAAAATGTAGCAACATATATGCAAATCGAAATTCACCATGAAATATACATCAATCACAGATCCAAAAATATTCAATTTTCTTAACAGGGATTTATGTATAATGTTGTTCTACTAGGAAGCTCACCCATTATTTGAATTTTCAGTTCCAACAGCGTTTAGGAGGAGTGATGTCTTCTCACAAATTGTATCTCCCAAGTCAGTCACCTCACAAGAATGTAGGTATGACACCAGGTAGGATTTGATATGTGCATATAAAAATACATTGCTGAATAGGCTACAGACAAAGGGAGACAGGAATTCACATATTTGTTAACTTTAAAAACACATGGAGATCTATTTCAATTAAAAATATACTGGATTTATAACACCTAACATTTATCATGCAAAAGGCAAGATCAACTATACACCATGCCTCGTCTGAACTGCTTGTATTTCAATTCTGTTTGTGTTACTTTTCTGCATCATATTAGAATTAGTAGTCAGAGTCTAGTAGGGTATGGGTTCATGTCAGGGATTCAGTATTTCGAATGGAAAATTGGAAAATGAATCCAATGTGTATGCAAATATGTGCTACACACAAAAAATTCGCACTCTCATTCAGAACAATGGCTTGAAATAACCACGCCCCATGTAAGAAACAATTAGAGGAGAAGAGTTAGAAAATCTGTGAATACATACGTAGAATGGAAAATGCTCAGTAGTTCACAACCTTTGAGGTGGAAGAGACGTTTCCAAACCTTAGGGACAGGGTAAAACTCCACAAACATGGAACTCTGCTGGCCTAAACACTTCTGGAGATACTGACAATGAGGTTGGGTACTTGAAATATATGTTGTTGTCAGAAGCTTTAGCTTCCTTTGTAGTGAGACCATCAAACTTGGGTCTGCATTTTTGTGACCTGGAGGACATGAATTCTTATTGTAAAATGAACATGAGGCAGCAGTGCTGAATTCACTCTTTGTAGCTAAACTGTGGCCACTGGGGGATAAGTGTCTCCCCGTCTGGACTTTGAAATCATTTGGTCATGCTCCACTTTTCGTGGTGTTTCTTGCTGCTGCAGTGGGTGTTTTGTATTTGGTTCATGACATACAAGGGGTTAAACTGGGACACAATGCTGGAGGGAGTCCTGTAATGTATGGTGTGTCAAGGTCTGCAGGAGAATGCACCAACCAGGCTTCTATCCCCCATTGCTTGCCCCCTTTACCATAGGAACTTGATTCTGAATATTGCCCTGAAAACTCTCCATGTAACATGATGCCTTTACATACAAAGTTCTGCTAGCTGCACCATGTCAGTCACAAGCCATTTGAAAGCCAATGTAAGATCCACATGACCCCACCACAGATGTATTGTCACACACCTGCACACAACTGCTCTAGGCCCACTACTCAGCAGGCTCCAACTTACTGGCATCTCTGTTCTACACCATTTTCATGAAACGCAGTCAATGAAGGCATTTTCTGGTACACTCATGATCAGCAACAGGACATCCAAAGGTTCTCCAGTGCCACCTGGTCATGGGAATTTCAAAATTTGGTGGTAGTTATCTAGCCATTTTTGAAGGATGAAGTTGGAGGCACTGTGGGTTTAAATTCATTCAGGAGCCATTAAATATTGAGTAAGCTCATTTCGATGAAAGCTCTGGAGAACTCTCACAGGAAAGGCTTCCCAAAGAGTGGCCCAAGGTCACATGAAGCCAGGCCCATTGAGGTCTACAATGTGAGGTCCATGTGTATTTTGACTCTCAACTATGGCTGTCAAGTCTTTCAAAATAAAATCATGTGATATCCTTGCTGAGATTCTCAGTGCTCTGTGGACAGGAACCCTGGGCTTAGATCTCAGTTTCCAAGGGTGACTCTCATGCATGGCCTGCTAAAATCCCAACACAATTCATGGCAATACTTCTCTGAGGTCAGTTCCAGAACTCAGTCTCTAAGGTAAATCACACCTGAGTTCAATCCCAGGTGGACCCAGTCATCTCTTCCAAATGCCACACAAATGACCACAATTAAAACCAAAACACTCCCACATGGCCCTCATCTTCTTCCATATAGACACACATCATAACCACTGGCTGGTGGTTTTCATGAGTTGCGCAGCCTAAGACAGTATCCAAAATAAGCTCCCTTGCCCCTCATTTGCCTAAAGTCATGGTGGCCTGGACACCCTTCCGGTGAACCATGAGTGATCAAAAAGGCTTGCTGTTAATACTGCTTCGATTTTCCAATTTTAGGCCTACTGACTCTTGGGTTTAGATTCTTAATGTTAAATGGAGTCATGAGAAAAACCAAGCACCTCTGGGCTAGCCTCTTCAGGGCTTTGAAAAACTCATTTGACCAAAAAGATCTTGATTCTCACTTGATGGAGGTCAGGATCCTTAGAAGAATTCGAGAGACTTCATCCACAATGACTGCTCTTTTGGCCATTTTGGTTTTGGATACACAAGAGATCTTTCTTTAGATCCCTCAGGTTCTGAGAATCTAGGCCACAGCCTCACAGGGGGCCAAGAGCCTGAATCAGACACATCCCATTCCAAAGCAATTAAGCAAAGAGCCACAGGTGATGCCCATTTATTTCCATTTGAAAACTGTTTTCTTCATGCTTCACAAAGGGGTGGCCTGAGGCAAAGATGTTCCTGACATTCAGTGCAACAGAACAATAGGTAAGCAAAATTCCCAAAGCAGGGTTTCTCCACTGAGACTTTCCTGGTCACACTGATATCTGAGTTTTCTGAGATGCTCACCATTCCCTTCAGCTATGTAGTACATGGCCATATCACCGAGCTTGGAGGTGGTACATATTTTGGACACAAAACCATCAGTCTATTCTGGAGAGTGCCCACAATTCAGGAAGAAAACAGGAACTTAGGAAGATAGTAGGTGTTGCCCATCTATAATACAAGCCACAGTCCATTCATAAATCGGGCAGGATGAATGCTGAGAAGATTTCAACTAGACAGGATTCATCCATTGATGCATTTTCTTTTCTAATGTCTACAACCAGGGGCACAGTGGGATACACTGATATCCAAACACATGCCTTGTCAAACGACTTACTACAAACAGGTCCCGCCAAAACAAACAAACCGCCATTCCTACCTATTCTCAGAACATGAGACAAATTCACAAATCCCCACCCACACCCACAAAGACACCTCCTTCCCCCAAGTTGGTCTGTGACTATCTGGAGTTTCCACTGACTCGTGGGCCATAGTATGTTCCAAATAAATGGCCTTCCTGTCTCAGACCTGCTTTCCTTGTGCAACTCTGTGAATTTGTCAGGAGCCAGCAGTGTGCCACTACCTGCTTTCTCAGGAAAAACCCCTCTTCAGAGCTTTCCTGCGTTTTGGACATCCTCACATCAGTAGGTACCAAAAATGAATGTCTGTGTCCTTGGTAAATCCAAACAAGGAGACCACTGGGACTGGGACTGGACTGGCTATGGGTTCCTGTCTTCCTGGATCCCAAGTTCAGAGAGTTCCATCACCAAAGAAGTGATGTGAGGTCACTTCCTTCAGGAACTGAATCAGATCACTGCCTTGGCAACCTCTTTGTCCTAACAGTTGCTTCCAAGGCTACCATGAGAAAGAGGCTGCCCCTACTTCCTGTGACACTTTCACAAGTTAGAATGCTATATCAACCATAGGCACCCGGGAGCAGCTCTCCACACAGGCCTGGTTTGGTCCATCTTCTCTACATTAAAAAGAGAGAGGCTGATTCAGAAACAACCCTTCATTCTGACCATGTTGTTTGCCAGGGAAGATGACTTTTGCTCTCTCAGGTCCTTCATAGCTGCCTACATCTTCTCCAGTGATCATTTCTGCATGGAACTTTGTGGTTCTCAGCAGGTGGAAGATCCCCTACATTCCTATATTGTAAGACCAACTCTGTCCCTGCTCGTCTGTACAGTTAGATTGAGGGAACAGTGTATGGTTAGGGTTAATAACATGTTCGATTTGGGTTAGAAATTATTCTGCTGGTTGAATAATTGTACAAGAATAATAAGGTGAAATGTATGTAGGAAAACAGAAATCTAAGTAAAATTTGAAGCCCAGAAGGGGATTGGGCTTCAAGGGATTGTGATACTTAGCATTGGGATCAAGGGATTGTGATACTTAGCATTGAATTATGTTCTGCAGAGATGTCTCAGAGAGATCGATACACAATGGCATAAGACCCTGTACCTTGGATTATTGAATGTAGAAGAGAACATCCAGTCAGAAAGCGTTAATAGGTAGGATTAGGAAGATAGTCAGTAGGTTTAGGAGGAAGAGTGAGTATAGGATT
Source organism: Callospermophilus lateralis (assembly GCF_048772815.1). NCBI lineage: Eukaryota > Metazoa > Chordata > Mammalia > Rodentia > Sciuridae > Callospermophilus > Callospermophilus lateralis. The sequence goes on from NW_027515160.1 coordinate 34,879, forward strand.
TGGAACAAAAGTTTCTTAGCAATAGGGTTTCGATTAGAGTGTGAATGGAAATGTCAGCACATGTGAAGAGTCAGTCACAATGATGAACTGGGGAAAATATGTAGGAAAGCAATCAATAGAGACATTATGAAATCAGGAAAAGTATAAAGTGAGAGAAAGGATTAGATGTTTTCAACAGGGTTGAATTTGAATATATAATCTTAGGAAGAAACAAATATATTGTCACAAATAGGATTGATTTTTGAGAGCATTAGGCAACTTGTACATGGATGTTTTTAGTAATCCATATTCACTTTACATTTAGGCTTTGGTACAAACATAAGTGTGACCTTTTCTTTTTGTGTCCAAATATTACTGTGATAAAATGTATATGTAGATAAGGTGACATGAGTATTTCTTCCATCGTTTCTGAGACCAATAATTTGAAGACGTATAAATTAGTATTGGGTTTACAAAGAGGTGTACCCTGTGTCTATGAATATAAAGAAAAAGCATGAATAGACTGTACAGTGAATAAATAATATAACTGGTTTCACTTTAAATCATGGATTGAATTGATATCTGAAAATATATAAGAAATATTATATTGATACAAAATCATTCATTCCAACCAGTTATACATCTAATGGTAATATTGGGGTTATGGATTATCATGAAGGGTGTGTGAGTTTTGCTTCAAAAGTGATTATGGAAATCGAAAATAATGTATTTGGAAAGAAGTCTCATGAGAAGACCAGTCAAGAAACATGGAGGAATACATGTGTTTCGAAGCAGAAAATGATTGAAAGTGAAACAAATGCCTATAATTTTGTAACTTGTGGATGAAATATATATCTTATAATGTGCATAAACTGAAGAAATAGTAAAATACCAGTGGTGAATAAGAATGAACATAAAAATACACATCATGTCCCATAGGAATCTACTTGCATTAATGAGAAACTGGGTCAATTATTGTAGAAATATTAGGATTTGTATTCACGATTCACTGAAGTTAATTTTCAGTAATAGGAAACAAATAGTATTTCAGGTGGTTGAATATTTCCGAGAATAATCTTGTGAAATGTTAACTATAAATCCACATATATGAACTAGAATGAAATTAAGGAGTGTATAATAAGACACATATATTTAATATTTTAAAACATCTGGAGTGTGTATACACACACACACACACACACACACATTAAAAAGTAGTAGTATATATGCCAATCGAAATTCATCATGAAATATATATCATCCACAGATCGAAAAATATTCATTTTCCTGAACATGGAATTATGTATAATATTGTTCAACTAGGAAGCTCACAGAGAGCATGAATTTTCAGATCCCACAGTGTTTAGGAGGAGTGATCACTTCTCACAATTTGTATCTGCCAAGTCAGACACCTGACAAGAATGTACGTGTGATACCAGGTAGGATTCTATATATGCATATAAAAATAGATGTGCTGAATAGGCTACATAGAATGGGAGAGAAGAATTCACATATTTGTTAACTTTAAAAACACATGGAGAACTATATCAATTACAAATTGACTAGATTTATAACACCAACACTTTGTCACGCAAAAGCCGTGTCCAACTATACACTATGCCTCCTCTGATATGCTTGTATTTCTATTCTGTTTGAGTTATTTTTCTCCATCATATTAGGATTAGTAGTCAGAGTATAGTAGGTTATGGGTTAGTGTCAGGGATTCAGTATTTCAAGTAGAAAATAGGAAAATGAATCTAATATGCATGAAAATATGTGCTACAAAAAATATTCCCACTCTCATCCAGAAGAATGCCTTGAAATTATCTTCGCCCCTAGTATGACACAATTAGAGGAGAAGAGTTAGAAAATATGTGAATACATATCTGGACTGGAAAATGCTCAGCATTACACAACTATGGAGGTGGTAGAACAGTTTCCAAAAGTAAAGGACAGTGTAAACCCTCCACAAACATGGACCTATGCTGGCCTAAAGACTTCTTGAGAAACTGCCTCTGAGTTTGGGTAGTTGAAATATATGATGTTGTCAGGAGCTTAACTTCCTTTGTAGTGAGACCATCAAAGTTTGGTCTGCATCTATGTGACCTGGAGGACATGGTTTCTTATTTTCCAATGAACATGAGGCTGCAGTGCTGAATTCACTCTTTGTAGCTAAACTGTGGTCACTGGGGGCTAAGTGTCTCCCCATGTGGACTTTGAAGCCATTTGGTCATCCTCCACTTTTCCTGGTGTTTCTTGCTGCTGCACTGGGTGTTTTGTATTTGCTTCACGACATGCAAGGAATTCAACTGGGAAACAGTGCTGGAGGGAGTCCTGTAACATGTGGTGGGTCAGGGTCTGCAGGAGAATGCCCCAACTTGGCTTCTATCCCACATTGCTTGCCCCCTTGACCATACCAACCTGATTCTGAACATTGCCCTGAAACCTCTCCATATTACAAGATGCCATTTCATATAATGGTCTGCTGGCTGCACGAAGTCAGTCACAAGCAATTTGGAAGCCAATGTAATATCCACATGGCCACACCACAGATGTATTATCACACACCTGCACACCACTGCTCTAGGCCCACTACTCAGCACGCTCTAACTTACTGGCATCTCTGTTCTACACCATTTTCAAGAAACCCAGTAAATCAAGGCACTGTCTGGTACACTCATGATCAGCAATGGGACATCCAATGGTTATCCAGTGCCACCTGGTCATTGGGAATTTCAAAAATTTTATGATATTTATCTATCCATTTTTCAAGAATGAAGTTGAAGGCACTTTGGGGTTTCCATTCATCCCGGAACCATTAAATGGTGAGGAAGCTCATTTCAATGAAAGCTCTGAGGAACTCTCACAGGCAAGGCTTCCCAGAGTGTGCCCAAAAGGTCACATGAAGAAAGGCCCTTTAAGGTCTATAATGTGAGGTCCTTGTGTGTTTTGACTCTTAACTGTGGCTGCAAGTTTTTCAGAATAAAATCATGTGATATCCTTGCTGAGATTCTCAGTGCTCTGTTGAAAGCTAACCTGGGCCTAGATCTCAGGTTTCAAGGGCGACTCTTATTCATGGCCTCCTACAATCCCAACACAACTCATGGCAATACTTCTCTGAGGTCAGTTTCAGAACTCAGTTTCTAAGGGGAATCACACCAGAGTTCAAGCCCATGTGGACCCAGTCATCTATTCCAAACGCCACAAAAATGACCACATTTGAAACCAAAACATTCCCACATTGCCCTTATCTTTAACCATATAAACACTCATCATTAACTCTGGCTGCAGGTTTCCAAGAGTGGCGCAGCCCAAGACAGTGTCCAAATAATGCACCCTTGCCCCTGATATGTCCAAAGTAAGGGTGGCCTGTTCACCCTTCTTATGAACCAGGAGTGATCAAATAGGCCTGCCATAAATACTGCTCTGCTTCTCCAATTTGAGGCCTACTGACTGTCAGGTATAGATTCTTTATGTGATTTGGCATCATGAGACAACCCAAGCAGTTCTGCAGGAATTTGAAGAACTCATTTGATCCAAAGGATCCCTATTCTCACTTGATGGAGATCAGGAACCAAACAGAAGAAGTCAAGAGACTTCATCCACAATGACAGATTTTTTGCCATTTTGGTTTGGATGCACACATGGGATCTTCTTTAGATCTATCAGGAGCTGAGAATTTTAGCCACAGCCTCAAACAGGGCCTAGTGTCTGATTAAGACACATCCCTTTCCAGAGCAATTAAGCAAAGAGCCACAGGTGATGCCCATTCATTTCCATTTGAAAACTCTTTCTTCAGGCTTCACAAAGGGGTGGCCTGAGGCAAAGACCTTCCTGACATTCAAGGCAACAGAAACATAGATAAGCAAATGGAGCCAAGCAGGGTTTCTCCACTGAGACTTTACTGGTCACACTGGTATCTGAGTTTTCTGAGATGTTCCCATTCCCTTCAGCTATCAAGGACATGGCCATGTCACAGAGTTTGGAGGTGGTACATATCTTGGACAATAAACCATGATACTATTCTGGAGAGTGGCCAGAATTCAGGAAGAAAACAGCAACTTAGGAAGTTAGTAGGTGTTTCCCATCCATAAGGCAAGCAACAGTCCATTAATCAATTGTGCAGGATGAATGCTGTGAATCTTTCTACTAGACAGGACACCTCCATTGATGCATTCTCGTTTCTAATGTCTAAAACCACGGACACAGTGGCTACACAGACATAGAAACACTCGCCTTGTCTAAAGACTTACTAGAAAAAGTCGACTCCAAACCAAACCAACCACCTTTCCTACCTATTCTCAGAACATGAAACAAAACCACAAACTCACACCCACAACCAAAAAGGCACCTCCTTCCCAAAAATTGGTCTTTAACTATCTGGAGTGTCCTCTGACTGGTGGGCCATACTATGTTCCACTCGAAATGGCCTGTCCGGTCTCAGATCTTGTCTCCTTGGCCAACTCTGTTATTCTGGGAGGAGCCAGTGGTTAGCCACAACCTGCTGTCTCAAGAAAGGCCCCTCTTCAGAGCTCTACTGGCATTTGGCCATCCTCACATCACTAGGTACCAAGAAGGTCTGACTCTGTACTTGGTAAATCCAAACAAGTGAGCCCACTGGGACTGGGACTGGGACTGGCTCTTGGTGCCTGGCTTCTTGCATCCCAATTTCAGAGAGTTCCATCACCAAGAAAATGAGGTATGTCACTTTCTTTGGAACTGAATGAGGCCACTGCCTTGGCAACAACTTTGTCCTAACACTTGCTTACAATGGTCCCATGAGTTGGAGGGTGCCCCTACTTCCTGTGACAATTTGACTAGTTAGAATGGTATATCAAAATAGACACCATGGAACAGCTCTCCACGAAGGCCTCGTTAGGTCCATCTTCTCTACATTAAGAAGAGAGAGTCTGATGCATACACATCCCTTCGTCCTGTGCAGGTTGTTTGCCATGGAAGATGGCTTTTGCTCACTCAGGTCCTTCATAGCTGCCTACATCTTCTCCAGGGATAATTTCTACATCGAACTTTGAGGTTCTCAGCAGTTGGAAGATCACCTACATCCCTTATTGAAAGAATAGCCCTGTCCCTGCTCTTTTGTAATGTTAGATTGAGGCAACAGTGTATGGTTAGGGTTAATAACAGGTTCGGTTTGGGTTAGGAATCATTCTGCAGGATGAATAATGGTATTGGGAACCTGCAATATATAGAAATATAGTGGTTAAATATAAGTATGGAAACAGAAATCTAGGTAAGATTTGAAGCTCAGAAGTGCATTGGGCAATAGATTGGGACACGTAGCTTTGAATTACGTTCTGCATACATATTTCAGAAAAATCGATATACAATGGCATAGGACCTTGTACCTCGGATGATTGAATGTAGTAGAGTACATCCACTCAAAAAGGGATTGTCGATAGGATCAGGAAGATAGTCAGTATGTTTCGGAAGAAGATAGAGTATAGGATTTGGACCAAAGTTCATTAGCAATAGGGTTTTGGTTAGAGAGTGAATGTCAATGTCAGCACATGTGAAGGGTCAGTCACAATGTTGAACTGGGAAAAATATGTAGGAAAGTAGATATCAATAGAGACATTAGGAAATCAGGCAAAGTATAAAGTGAGTGAAAAAACTAGACATTTCCAACAGTTTTGAGGTTGAATATATAATCTTAGGAAGAAACAAAAATGTGGTCACCAATAGGATTGACATTTGATAGCATTAGGCAACCTGGATATGGATGTTTTTAGTAATCCATGTTCAGTTTCCATTTAGGCTTTGGTACAATCATACGTGTGACTTTTGCATTTTGTGTCCAGAATATTACTGTGGTAACATGCATATGTAGATCAGGTGACATGAGTATTTCTTCCACCATTTCTGGGAGCAGTATTTAGAAGACAAATAAATTAGTATTGGGCATACTAAGAGGTGTACCCTGTGTCTATGAATATAGAGATAATGCATGAATAGACCATATAGTGAATAAATAATATAACTGGTTCCACTTTAAATAATGGATTAAACTGATATCAGAATATATATAAGAAATACTATATTGATATGAAATCATTCCTTCCAACCAGTTATACATCTAATGGTGATATTATAGTTATGGTTTATCATGAAGTGAGTGTCAGTTTTGCTTCAAAAGTGATAAAGGAAATCAAAAATAATGTATTTGGAAAGAAGTCTCATGATAAGACCAGTCAAGAAACCTGGAAGAATCCATGTGTTCTGAAGCAGGAAGTGATTGAAAGTGAAACAAATGCCTATAAGTTTCCTAACTTGTGGATGAAATATATATCCTATGATGTGCACAAATTGAAGAAATAGTAATGTACCAGTGTTGAATTAAAATAAATTTCAAAATACACATCATGTCACATAGGAATGTACTTGCATTGATGTTAAACTGGGTCAGTTACTGTAGAAGTATTAGTATTTGTATGCAACATTAACTGAAGTTAGTTTTCAGTACTGCAAACAATAAGTATTTCAGGTGGATGAATATTTCTGAGAATGATCTTGTGAAAAGTTGATTATAAATCCATATACATGAACATGAATGAATTTAGTGAGTGTATATAAGACACATATATTTCATATTTTGAAAAATCTGGAGAGTGTATATATATATATATACAAAAAAAAACCACACAGAGACAATAAATTAGCAATCGAAATTTATCATGAAATATATATCTTCCACAGATGCAAAATTATTTCTTTTAGAACATGGATTTATGTATAATGTTGTTCTTCTAGGAAACACACCCCTAGGTTAAATTTTCAGTTCCAACAGAGTTTAACAGGAGTGATCATTTCTCACAAATTGTATTTGCCAAATTAGCCTCCTCACAAGAATGTAGGTGTGAAACCAGGTAGTGTTCTATATGTGCATTTAAAAATACATGTGCTGAATAGGCTACAGAGAAAGGGAGAGAGGAATTCACATATTTGTTAACATTAAAAACACATGGAGAACTATTTCAATTAAAAATTGACTAGATTTATAACACCTACAATTAATCATGCAAAAAACAAGTCCAACTATACACCATGATTCCTCTGAACTGCTTGTATTCCTATTCTGTTTGTGTTATTTTTCTCCATCATATTAGGAGTAGTAGTCAGAGTTTATTAGGGTATGCGTTAGTGTCAGGGTTTCAGTATTTCGAATGGAAAATTGGAAAATGACTCTAAAGCGTATGCAAATATGTGCTACACAAAAATGTTCACACTCTCATCCAGAAGATTGCCTTGGCATTACCTTAGTTCCAAGTAAGATACAATAAAGGAGAAAAGTTAGAAAATCTGTAAATACATATCAGGAATAAAAAATGCTCAGGAGTTCACAAACTTGTAGGTGGTAGAGGAGTTTCCAATAGTAAGGGACAGGGTAAACACTCCACAAACATTGAGCTCTGCTTGTGTAAAGACTTCTTGAGAAACTCTCTGAGGTTGGGCTCTTAAAATACATGTTGTTGTCAGGAGCTTTAGCTTCCTTTGTTGTGTGACCATCAAATCTGGGTGTGCAAATATGTGACCTGAAGGACATTGTTTCTAATTTTCCAAAGAAAATGAGGCAGCAGTGCTGAATACTCTTTTTGTAGTTAAACTATGGCCACTGGGGTGTAAGTGTCTCCCCGGGTTGACTGTGAAGCCATTTGGTCATCCTCCAATTTTCGTGGTGTTTCTTGCTGGTGCACTGGGAGTTTGGTATTTGCTTCATGAAATACAAGGAGTTCAACTGGGACACAGTGCTGGAGGGAGTTCTGTCACGTGTGGAGGGACACGGTCTGCATGAGAATGCACCAACCAGGATTCTGTCCCACATAGGTTGCCCTTTGTCCATAGCAACCTGATTCTGAACATTGCCCAGAAACCTATCCATATAACAAGATGCCTTTACATATAAGGGTCTGCTGGCTGCACCCTGTCAATCACAAGGCAATTGGAAGCCAATGGCAGATCCACATGCCCCAACACACATGTTTTTTCACACACCTTCACACCACTGCTCTAGGCCCACTAATGAACAGGCTCCAACTTACTGGCATCACTGTTCTACACAATTTTCATGAAACCCACTCAGTCAAGGCACTGTCTGATACACTCATGATCAGCAACAGGACATCCAAAAGTTTTCCAGTGCCACCTGGTGATGGGAATTTCAAAAATTTCATGGTATTTATCAAGCCATTTTTCGAGGATAAAGTTGGAGGCTCTGTGGGTTTCAATTCATTCAGGAACCATTAAATGTTGAAGAAGCTCATATCAATGAAAGATCTTGAGAACACTCACAGGCAAGGCTTCCCAAAGAGTGGCCAAAAGGTCACATGAAGTCAGGCCCATTGAGGTATACAATGTGAGGTCCATATGTGTTTTGACTCTCAACTGTGGCTTTAAAGAATTTCAGAATAAAATCATGTGATATCCAGGCTGAGATTCCCAGTGCTGTGGGCAAAGCCACCCTGCACCTAGATCTCCCTGCACCACAATTAATACCTGAGATGTTGGTTGCATGGCCTAGTAAAATCCAAACACAATTCATGACAATACTTCTCTTATGTCACTTCCAGAATTCAGTCTCTAAGGGGAATCATACCAGAGTTCAAGCCCAGGTGGACCCAGTCATCTGTTCCAAGCGCCAAACAAATTACCACAATTCACAACAAAATGCTCCCACATGCCCCTTATCTTATTTCATGTAGACACTCATCATAACATCTGGATGGAGGTTTCCATGAGGGGCACAGCACAAGACAGTGTCCAAAATAACCTTTCTTGCCCCTCATTTGCCTAAAGTCAGTGTGGCCTGGAAATCCTGACTGTGAACCAGGAGTGATCAAATACGCCTGCCGTTAATACTCCTTGGCTTCTCCAATTTGATGCCTAATGACTGTGGGGTTTAGATTCTTTATGTAAACTGGATTCATGAGAAAACCCAAGCACCTATGGGCTAAACTCTGCAGGGCTTTAAAGAACTCATTTGACCCAAAGGATCCCTATTTTCACTTGATGGATGTCAGGAATCTTAGAGAAGAAGGTGAGAGTCTTCATCCACAATAACTGCTCTTTTGGCCATTTTGGTTTTGGATGCACCCATGGGATCTTTCTTTAGATCCATCAGGTGCTGAAAATCTAAGCCACAGCCTCACACAGGGCCAAGAGGCTGATTCAGACACATCCCTTTCCAAAGCAATTAAGCAAAGAGCAAAACACACACAGACATTATAAAGTGGCAATATATATGCCAATTGAAATTCATGATGAAATATATATCGTCCACAGATCCAAAAATATTAATTTTACTGAACATGGATTTATGAATAATGTTGTTCAACTAGAAAGGTTACCCTTAGGTTGAATTTTAAGATCCAATAGCGTTTAGGAGGAGTGATCTCTTGTCATAATTTGTATCTGCCATGTCAGCCACCTCACAAGAATGTATATGTGATACCAGGTAGGATTCTATATGTTTATATAAAAATACATGTGATGAATAGGCTACAGAGAAAGGGATAGAGGAATTCACATATTTATTAACTTAAAAAACACAAGGAGAACTATTTCAATTAAAAATTAACTAGATTTATAACACCTACCCTACATAATGCAAAAGGCAAGTCCAACTATACACCATGCCTCTTCTGAACTGCTTGTATTTCTATTGTGTTTGTATGCACTGTGGGTTTTAAGAACCATTAAATGTTGAGGAAGCTCATTTGAATGAAACTCTGGAGAACTCTCATAGGCAAGGCTTCCCAAAGAGTGACCAAAAGGTTAGATATAGCCAGGCCCATTGAGGTCTACAATGTGAGGTCCATGTGTGTTTTGACTCTCAACTATGGCTACCAAGTCTTTAAGAATAAAATCATTGGATATCTTGGCTGAAATTCTCAGTGCTCTGTGGAAATCCACCCTCGGCCTTGATCTTAGTTTCCAAGGGCGACTCTCATGCTTGGCCTCCTAAAATATCACCACAATTCATGGCAATACTTCTCTGAGTTCAGTTCCAGAAGTCAGTCTCTAAGGGGAATCACACAAGAATTCAAGCCCAGGTGGACCCACTCATCTCTTCCAACCGTCACACAAATGACCACAATTAATACCAAAACACTCTCACATGGCCCTCCTCTTCTTCTATAAAGGCACTCATCATAACATCTGGCTGGAGGTTTCCATGAGGGGCACAGCCCAAGACAGTGTCCCAAATAAGCTCCCTTGCCACTCATTTGCCTAAATTCAGGGTGGCTTGGACACCCTTCTTGTGCACCAGGAGTGATCTGAAAGGGTAAAATAAATTGAAATTAAAGCGTAAAAGTTGAAGTGTAAAAGACTGGGTTTTGTAAAGATTCTAAGCTGCAAGGCCTGAGTTAAAATGTAAAGGACCAGGTATTGTTAAGTTCCTATGCTACATGCAAAACCTGAAATTCCTGTAGCTTGCAGTACAATTCCCGACTGCCCAGTAAATATTCCCCCTGACCGCCTGGTTATTTAATAACCTAGGACCCTGTGTGGCCTGGCACATAGGCATTGCAAGGCCTAAAGCAATCTGTTTGAATGTGTACCTCGCTTTAGAACTGACCTATCACTCCTGCCTCACCTGTTCCTGCCAATGAATGAACTAATCATGTTTAGGAATTGTTGTTTGATTTTTCTGCGGTGTATGTTGATTTCTTAAAGGAGACTGTGATATATGTAAAGTCCCGCCCTCCCCAAAAAGTGTACTTAAGCACTGCTCAACCCCTGCTCGGGGCTCTGGGCTGCTCTCCCTTCTTGAGTGAGCACGTAGCCCCAGCATGCTGGATTGGATCCTCAATGAACGCCTTTTTCTGTTGCATGAGCCGCGGTCTCTTGGTGGTCTCTTCCTCCGACGTTCACCGGATCCTTACATTTGGTGCGTTGGCCGGGAATCACGCAGCATAGGACAAGGACACCCCAACAGACCCCTCTCGGGGTAAGTAAGGCGCTTCTTTCCATTTTTCCTTGCGATCGCTCAGAGCTTTTTGTTCAGGTTCCGTTTTTCCGTTTTTGGTTTGGGTTGGCAGAGTGGCTGCCAGCGGAGAACGAAAGTTCCCCCTGTCAGTGGTGGACAAACGTGTCCTAAAGCCACAGACCACGTCCTTGCAAGGGATGCCTTGGAGGACTCAGGGAGTGATGGATGTGCCCTCATTAGGTGAGGAGGGATGGATGAGCCCACATTAGGTGACTCTGCTGCCAACCCATCATATCTTGCTGGCTACTTTTTTCTCTCAGGTTGAATTCACTGTCTGGCTTTGTGGTCTAACCCATCAGGTTTTGCCAGTTACTAGGTTCTAATCTTTACTTCTGAACTCGTGTTAAATGTTACCTGTGTGTACATGTTTGTGTCACGTTTGTATTGTCCTTGTCTCTGTTTGAGAAACTCTCATTATGGGACAAAGCCATTCCATGCCTCTGTCCTTGAAGCCTTTCCTGGTCCCTGCCTCCAATCCGACACCGTCACCCAGGATCCTATCACTCAAACCTTCTACTCCTTCCCCTCTTCCCTCCATTCTCCCTGAGTCACAAGATTGTAGATCTTGGGGTTGTGAACAAACGGGAGCTGCATGATGGTCTTTGTGTGTCTTTTTATCTGTGTTTCTGTTAAATGTGATGGCATTGTTTGGACCGATGCAGAGTCCCGAGTTCCAACCTGCCTTACATATGTGGAAGTTACTTTAGCTAAATTTTAAACTAATGCTTCTCCTGTGAGGGACCAAAAGTCAATAGAACTGCCAGTTTTTCTGTTCTCACCTTTTGCACCTCTCTTAGCTGTGTTTTAAAGAACTTTGATAAACTTTACTCCCCTTTGTTAAGCAAGATTAAGGAAGCAGTGATTTCTTTTCTTCCCGTAGTTGGCTTGAGCATGCCCACTGCAGAGGGAAATGTCTGGGGTCAAAGAACATTGATATCTCGCTTAAACTTTTCTCAAAACCCTGTCCTGATTATTAAATTGGCATTAATTGGCTTTGGGATGGGAACCAAGCCTTCAGTCATAAATTTTGACACCCCAGAGGGGACTTTAAATAAACCCCACTCTGCCCTCTTGGGGAAGCCTAGAACTCAAAACAACTGCAAGCAGAGGATGAAATTTTTGGGAGCTGACTACTGCAAAGTTGGGAGACATAGAATATGCCTGGTGCCTGGGGTCAAAGCAAACCAGAGGAACTAATCCTGTAAGTAAATGGTGAGGCTAAGGGACTCCCAGCAGCTGACAGAGCCATTTTGCTGTGGGGAACTCCCTTATTCCTTACATGCACTTTAAGGATTTCTCCACCTCTGTTTACTTAACAAAAGGGACAATGAATGCATTAATATGTTGATATTATAGATTGTTTCTTGGGGATGATCTAGGGTGAATGTGTATCTAAAAATGATTTTTTTTTTATTTTAACCATCTCGTATCTAAATGGGTTTCTAAAGCATTGCACTATGTTACAGTTAAAAGTTGGGTTTAAACAATTGTTTAGTTTGATTTCAGGTAGTTCATGCTAGGAAACTTAAATACTTAGGATAAAAAATAATTAAAGAGTTTTAATTTTGAACTAGGCAGCCTGAAAAAATTTCACTAGATATACCAGTGCATTAACTTGGGAAGAGATAATAAATTATGATATGGTATCTATTCCCATCAGTGTGTAAGATTTTAAAAAATAATACTAAATTAAAACGTTGGTCTGGCTTATTGAAATGACATTAATTAGCAACAGTCTTGGAAATTTTTAAAGCTTAATTTCGGATACACATGGTAGTGTGTGGTTCTTTTTAAAAAATTTTCAGCCAATTTAATGTAACTTAATACTATTAGAAACTTCATAACAAAGAAAGGGGCTTAACGATCCTATAGAAACTTCTTCTGTTGGTGGCTTTAATATTATCAAAAAATGATCCTATTTTCAGTTTTGTGTGAGCAAGTTTTTCTAGTGTAGAAAAATCTAAAGATATAAAATTTTGAGAATTACATCTTAAATTTGCATCAAAATTTTCAACATCCAAACCTGGAAATTATGACTTATAGCTAAAATGCCTTAGGCCTGAGGTTTCTGCTACGAATTCCAGTCTTTTCAGTTTTCCAGACCTCAGCCAGGACTTAAGTTGATATGCAAATAAAAGAAGCCTGCAGCACTCAGCAGGAGACAGATAAAAAAGAGTAAATGTGTCTTTTTACCTGAACTCAAACTAGACCCAACCAAAAAATTATATTATACGGTATTTACTAATTACTGGCCAGTCATCTTTTTTAGGACTCTTGCTTTTCTTAGATTCTGTATTTTTTTTTTGAGCTCATGATCTTGATTCTGCTGATGGGTTAATGTTTTCTGATCAGTTCTATTTTTGATCGACTCTGGAGTTTTTAGCATTTCAATGGAGATTTCACCTGAAAAAGCTACAAGGCTTTTACTATTGTGTTATGTGTTACATTTGTGTTACGTGTTGTATGTTGGTATGTCTGTATGTGTGTATGTCCATATATCATGCAGTGATATGACAATTGACAGATGAGGAGCACTCATGAAAAATTTAGAATGTATCCAAATGTCTTTGATTCACGTGATTCATATGTTTTAATTCAAATTGGGTAAACAGATAAAAATAAAGATGTCTTTAAAATTAGGCCTATAAGTTTTCTAGGTTTTCAAAAAGGCCCTAATAAAATGTAGATGTCTATAAAATAATCTGCCTAAATTCAGAAATTTACAAGTATTGTATTGAAATGTGAACAGAAAGAGGTTAGTAGATGAAAAAGAGAAACTAAAAGGTTCCAGATATAGATCTAATAGAGGAAAAACGTGTTTCTGGATAAGAGAGTCTATATGATTAAGTAATTAAAAGGGTTTAAGTAAATAATAAAAATGGTGTGTGTAACTTGGTTATATGTGTAAGTTTTGAGCAAGTAATCTTAAAAAATTAAACAGCTGGTAAAACAAGTACTGTTTTTATAAAATTGTGCCATGTTATTTCTTTAAAATCTAAACTTGTTTAATACAAAAACATCAATGTAATTGTGGTGTTAATGTGTTCATATCTTCCAGGTATACAAGTCTGTAAGGTAGAAGCTTCCAAAGACCATTGTATTAAGCTGGTGTTCTAAGGTTGTATGGTAATTCTAGGCTTAAAAGAAAAACATGTTGGAGATTTATGTATATCATTTGTGTTCTATAATTGGACTTGTTATCAATAAGATATGTACAGTTCCATGTTACTTTTTACACTGAGATACAATCTAAAAGTATTTTTAACTTAATGAGAGCCAAATCTGTGAAGGTTTTATTGTAAACACAAAGGTAATGCCCATTCATTTCCATGTGAAAACTGTTTTCTTCAGGCTTCACAAAGGGGTGGCCTGAGACAAAGACTTTCCTGATATTCAGGGCAACATAACAATAGGTAATCAAAAGGCCCAAAGCAGGGTTTCTCCACTGAGACTTTACTGGCTACACTGATATCTGAGTTTTCTGAGATGCTTGCCATTCCCTTCAGCTATCCAGTACATGGCCATGTCACAGATCTTGGAAGTGGTTCATATATTGGACACAAAATCATGAGCCTATTCTGGAGAGTGGCCAGAATTCAGGAAGAAAACAGGAACGTAGGAAGATAGTTGGTGTTGCCCATTGATAAGGCAAGCCACACTCCATTTATAAATTGTGCCGGATGAATGCTGGGAAGTTTTCTCCTTGAGAGGATACACCCATTGAGGCATTCTCTTTTCTAAAGTCTACAACCACGGACACAGTGGGATACACAGACCTAAAAACACTCGCCTTGTCAAAGGACTAACTAGAAACACTCCACTCCAAACCAAACACACCCCCTTTCCTAACTATTCTCAGAACAAAAGAAAAAACCACAAACCCATACCCACAACCACAAAGGCACCTCCTTCCTCCAAGTAGGTCTGGAACTATCCAGAGTGTCCTCTGACCGGAGGGCCATACTATGTTCCCCAGAAATGGTCTGTCCTGTCTCAGATCTGGGCTCCTTGGTCAACTCTGTGAAGTTTTCAGGAGCCAGCAGTGAGCCTCTACCTGTTTTCTCCAGAAGGGCCCCTCTTCAGAATTTTTCTGGAATTTGGCCATTCTCACATAAGTAGGTACCACAAAAGACTGACTCTATCCTCGGAAAATCCAAACAAGTGAGAACACTGGAACTGGTGCTGGGACTGGGTCTTGGTGCCTGGCTTCCTGGAACCCAAATTATGAGAGTTCCATCAACAAGGATGTGATGTGAGGTCACTTCCTTTAGTAACTGAATGAGGTCACTGCCTTGGCAACCAATTTGTCCTAACATTTGCTTCCTAAGGTCTCATAACATGGAGGATGTCCCTACTACCTGTGACACTTTCACAACTTAGAATAGTATAGAAACCATAGTCACCTGGGAACAGCTCTCCACAAAGGCCTAGTTTGGTTCATCTCCTCTACCTTAAGAAGAGAGAATCTGATTCAGACACAACCCTTCATCCTGACCAGGTTGTTTGCCATGGAAGATGCCTTTTGCTCTATCATGTCCTTCATAGCTGCCTACGTCTTCTCCAGGGATCATTTCTGCATGGAACTTTGAAGTTTTCAGCAGGTGGAAGATCCCCTGCATTCCTGTATTGTAAGACCAAATCTTTCCCTGCTTTTCTGAACACTTAGATTGAGGGAACAGTGTATGGTTAGGGTTAATAATATGTTCAATTAAAACCAAAATACTCCCACATGGCCCTCATTTTCTTCCATGTAGACATTCATCATAACCTCTGGCTGGAGGTTTCCATAAGGGGCGCAGCCCAAGACAGTGTCCAAAATAAGTTCCCTTTCCCCTCATTTTCCTAAAGTCAGGGTTTCCTGGACACCCTTCCTGTAATCCAGGATTGATCAAATAGGCCTGCCAGTAATACTGCTCTGTTTCTTCATTTTGAAGCCTACTGACTGTGAGGTATAGATTCTTTATGTGATTTGGAGTCATGTGAGAACCCAAGCACTGCTGCAGGGCTTTGAAGAACTCATTTGTCTCAAAGGATCCCTCTACTTACTTGATGGAGGTCAGGAACCTAACAGAGGAAGCAAGAGACTTCATCCACAATGACTGATCTTTTTGCCATTTTGGTTTTGGATGCACACATGGGATCTTTCTTTAGATCCATCAGGTGCTGAAAATCAAAGCCACAGCCTCTTTCAGAGCCGAAAGGATGATTCAGACACATCCCTTTCCAAAGCAATTAAGCAAAGAGCCACAGGTGATGCTCATTCATTTCCAATTGAAAGCAGTTTTTTTCAGGCTTCACAAACTGGTGGCCTGAGGAAAAGACCTTCCTGACATTCAGGTCAACAGAACAGTAAGTTAGCAAAAGGCACAAAGCAGGGTTTCTCTAGAGACTTTACTGGTCACACTGATATCCGAGTTTTCTGAGATGCTCCCAATTCCCTTTATCTATCCAGTACATGGCCATGTCACAGAACTCGACAGAGGTCCATATCTTGGACAAAAAAACATGAGCCTATTCTGGAGAGTGGCCAGAATTCAGGAAGAAAACAGGAACTAAGGAAAGAAGTAGGTGTTGCCCATATAAGGCAAGCCACAGTCCATTCATAAATTGGGCAGGATGTGTGCTGAGATGCTTTCTACTAGACAGGACACATCCATTGATGCATTCACTTTTCTAATATCTACAACCACGGAAAAAGTGGGAAACACAAACATAGAAACACTCGCCATGTCGAATGACTTACCAAAAACAGTCCACTCCAAACCAAACATACTGCCTTTCCTACCTATTCTCAGAACATGATACAAAACTACAAATTCACACCCACACCCACAAAGGCACCTCCATTACCCAAGTAGGTCTGTGACTATCCAGAGTGTCCTCAGACTGGTGGGCCTTACTCTGCTCCCTCAAAATGGACTTTCCTGTCTCAGATCAGGTCTCCTTTACCAACTCTGTAAAGTTGTCAGCATCAATCAGTGAGTCACTACCTGCTTTCTCAGGAAAGGCCCCTCTTCAGAGCTTTCCTGGCATTTACCCTTCCACACATCAGTATGTACCAAGAAAGACCGACTCTGTCCTTGGTAAATCCAAACAAGTGAACCCACTGGGACTGGGACTGGGACTGGCTCTGAGTGCCTGGCTTCCTGGATCCCAAGTTCAGAGAGTTCCATCACCAAGGAAGTGAGGTAGGTCACTTCCTTCAGGAACTGAATGAGGTCACTATCTTGGCAACCACTTTATCCTAACATTTGCTTCCAAGGGTCCCATGAGAGAGAGGCTTCCCCTACTTCCTGTGTCACATTCACAAGATAGAATGGTATATCAACCATAGGCACATGTTAACAGCTCTCCACACAGACCTGGTTTGGTCCATCTTCTCTACATTAAGAAGAGAGAGGCTTATTCAGACACATCGCTTCATCCTGACCAGGTATTTTACCAAGGAAGATATCTGTTGCTCTCTCAGGTTCTTCATAGCTGCCTACATCTTCTCCAGGGTTTATTTCTGCATGGAACTTGAGGTTCTCAACAGGTGGAAGATCCCCTATCTACCTGTATTATAACACCAACTCTGTCCCTGCTCTTCATAAAGTTAAATTGAGGGAAGAGTGCATGGTTAGGTTTAATAGCATGTTCGATTTGGGTTAGGAATCATTCTGTGAGATGAATAATGGTATTGGGAACCTCCGATATTACAAGCATATATAGGTGTAATATAAGTATGAAAACAGAAATCTAGGAAAGATTTCAAACCCAGATGAACATTGGGCCCTTGATTGGGATACTTAGCTTTGAATAATTTCCGCAAAGTTGTCTCAGATAAATCGATATACAATGGTATAGGACCTTGTACCTTGGATGACTGAATGAGGAAGAGATCGTCCAGACAAAAAGAGACAGTTCAAAAAGTTATTTAGATATAGGGTTTTGGTTAGAGAGTGAATGTAAATGTCAGCATATGTGAAGAGTCAGTCACAGTGATGAACTGGGGAAAATGTTTAGGAAAGCAGATATCAATAGAGACATTAGGAAATCAGGGAAAGTACAAAGTGAGTGATAGGATAAGATGTTTTTAACATGGTTGAGTTTGAATATATAATCTTAGGAAGAAACAAATATGTAGTCACCAATAGGAATGATATTTGAGATCATTAGTTAATCAGGACATGGATGTTGTTAGTAATACATGCTCACATTAAATTTAGGCTTTGGTACAATCATAAGGGTGTCCTTTGCATTTTTTGTCAGGAATATTACTGTGTTGAAATGTAAATGTATATCAGGTGACTACAGTATTTCTTCAACTATTTCTGAAAGCAACATTTTAAGACTGATAAGTTAGTATTGGGGACACAAGTACGTGTACCCTGTGCCTATGATTATAAAGATGATGCCTTAATAGACCATACTGTAAATAAATAATATAACTGGATCAAACTTTAAATAATTGATTGAATTGACATCTGAAAATATATAGGAAATCTTATATTGATATACATAAGTTCATTCTAACCAGTTATACATCTAATGGTAATTTTAGCATTATGGTTTATGATGAAGAGTGTGGGAGTTTTGCTTCAAAAATGATTATGGAAATCGAAAATAATATGTTTGGAAATAATCTCATGCAAAGAACAGTCAAGAAACATGGAGGAATACATATGTTCTGAAGCAGCAAGTAATTGCAAGTGAACCAAATGCGTACAGATTTGTGAACTTGTGGATGAAAAGTTTTATCCTATGATGTCCATAAACTGAAGAAATTGTAATGTACCAGTGTTGAATAAAAATGAACTTCAAAATACACATCATGTCCCATAGGATTTTACTTGCATTGATGTTAAACTGGGTCAGTTACTGTACAAATATTAGGATTTGTAAGCACCATTCACCAAAGTTAGTTTTCAGTACTGGGAAATAAATATGTATTTCATGTGGATGAATATTTCTGAGAATAATCTTGTGAAAATTTGATTATAAATCCACATATAGGAACATGAGTTAAATTAATGAGTGTATAATAAGACACACATATTTCATATTTTGAATAATCTGGAGAAAAAAAAATATATACATATATATAGATACAAACACAGACATTAAAATGTAGTAATATGTATGCCAGTCAAAATTCATTATGAAATATATATCATCCTCATATCCAAAAATATTCTTTTTACTGAGCATGGATTTATGTATAATGCTGTTCATCTAGGAAATTCACCAATATGTTGAATTTTCAGTTCCATCAGTATTTAGGGGCAGTGATCTCTTCTCACAATCTGTATCATCCTAAAACAGCAAGCTCACAAGAATGTACGTGTGATACCAGGTAGGATACTAAATATGCATAATAAATTTCATGAGATGAATAGGCTACAGAGAAAGGGAGACAGAAATGTACATATGTGTTAACTTTAAAAACTCATGGAGAAGTATTACAATAAAAAGTTGACTAGATTTATAACACATACACTTGATAAAGCAGAACGCAAGTCCTAGTATACACCATGCCTCCTATGTACGGCCTGTATTTCTATTCTGTTAGGTTTCTTTTTCTACATCATATTAAGATTAGTAGTCAGAGTCTAGTAGGGTATGGGTTAGTGACAGGGATTCAGTATTTCTAATGGAAAATAGGAAAATGAATCTAATGTGTATGCAAATATTTGCTAGACAAAAATCTTCCCACTGTCCTCCAAAACAATGCCTTGATATTTCCTTCGCCACAAGTAATACACAATTAGTGGAGAAGAGTTTGAAAATCTGTGAATATATATCTGGAAAAGAAAATGCTCAGGAGTTCACAACCTTGGAGGTGGTAGAGGAATTTCCAAAAGTAAGGTACAGGGTAAACACTCCACAAACATGGAACTCTGGTGGCCTAATGAGTTTTTGAGAAACTGACTCTGAGTTTGGGCCCTTGAAAAATTTGTTGTTGTCAGGAGCTTTAGCTTCCTTTGTATTGAGACCATCAAACCTGGGTCGGCATCTATGTGACCTGGATGACATGGTTCCTTATATGCTATTGAACATGAGGAAGAAGTTCTGAATTTTCCCTTTGTTAGTAAACTGAGGACACTGGGGTCTAAGTGTCTAACAATGTGATCTGTGAAGCCATTTGGTCATACTCCACTTTTCGTGGTGTTTCTTAATGCTGCACTGGGAGTTTGGTATTGGCTTCACGTAATACAAGGAGAAAAACTGGGACACAGTGCTAGAGGGAGTACTCTCACGTGTAGTGGGTGAGGGTCTGCAGGAGAATGCACCAACCAGGCTTCTATCCCAAAAAGCTTGCACCCATGTCCATAGCAACCTGATTCTGAACATTGCCCTGAAACCTCTCCATATAACAAGGTCCCTTTACTTGTAAGGTTCTGCTGGCTGCAACATGTCAGTCACAAGTCATTCGGAAACCAATGGCAGAACCACGTGTCCTGAAGACAGATGTTTTATCATACACCTGCCCACCACTGCTCTAGGCCCACTAATCAGCAGGCTCCAACTTTCTGGCACCTCTGTTCTCACCATTTTCATGAAACCCAGTCAATCAATGCAATGTTTGGTACACTCATGATCAGCAACAGATATCCAAAGGTTCTCCAGTGCCATCTGTTCATGGAAATTTAAAAAATTCATGGTATTTATCTAGCCAATTTTCAAGGATGAAGTTGGAGGCACTGTGGCTTTCAATTTATTCAGGAACCATGAAATGGTGAGGAAGCTTATTTCAATTAAAGCTCGGGAGAACTCTCAGAGGCAAGGTTTCCCAAAGAGTGGCCAAAAGGTCACATTAAGCCAGGCCCATTGAGGTCTACAATTGAGGTCCATGTGTGTTTTGACTCTCAACAATGGCTGCCATGTCTTTCTGAATAAAGTCATGTGATATCCTGCCTGAGATTCCCAGTGCTCTTTGGAAAGCTATCCTGAGCCTAGATCTCAGTCTCCAAGGGCAACTCTCATGTGTGGCCTCCTAAAATCCCAACACAATTCATGTCAATAATTCTCTGAGTTCATTTCAGTCTCTAAGGGGAATCACTCCAGAGTTGAAGTTCATGCGGACCCTGTCATCTCTTCCAACCACCACACAAATGACCACAATTAAACCAAAACACTCCCACATGGCCCTCATGTTCTTCAATATAAACTCACATCATAACCTCTTGCTGGAGGTTTCCATGAGGGGCGCAGCCTAAGGAAGTGTCCAAAATAAGCTCACTTGCCCCTTATTTGCCTAAACTCAGTGTGGCCTGGAAACCCTTCCTGTGAACCAGATGTGATCAAATAGGCCTGCCATTAATACTGCTCTACTTCTCCAATTTGAGGCCTACTCTCTGTGGGGCATAGATTCTTTATGTGAATTGGGGTCATGAGAAAATCAAGCACCTATGGGCTACCCTCTGCAGGGCTTTGAAGAACCCATTTCAGTGAGTCGAGGAATTGGACCAAATGTTCTTTAGATATAGGGTTTTTGTTAAAGAGTGAAAGTAAATGTCAGAATATTAGAAGAGTCAGTCACAGTGATGAACTGGGGAAAATGTGTAGGAAATCACATATCAATAGAGACATTAGGAAATCAGGCAAAGTACAAAGTGAGTGATAGGATAAGACATTTTTAACAGGGTTCAGATTCAATATTTAATCTTAGGAAAAAACAAGTATGTAGTCACCAATAGGAATGATATTTGAGATCACTAGTTAATCAGGACTTGGATGTTGTTAGTAATACATGCTCACTTTCAATATAGGCTTTGGTACAATCATTAGTGTGTCCGTTGCATTTTGTGTCAGGAATATTACTGTGATAAAATGTGTATGTATATCAGGTGACTAGAGTATTTCTTCCACCAATTCTTAAAGCAATATTTTAAAGACTTATAAATTAGTATTGGGGATACAAATAGGTATACCATCGGTCTATGAATATAGAGATGATGCCTTAATAGACCATACTGTGAATAAATAATATAACTGGTTCAAACTTTAAATAATGGATTGAATTGATATCTGAAAATATATAGGAAATTTTATATTGATATACATAAATTCATTCTAACCAGTTATACATCTAATGGTAATATTAGCATTATGGTTTATCATGAATAGTGTCTGATTATTGCTTCAAAAATGATTATGGAAATCAAAAATAATGTGTTTGGAAAGAATCTTATGAAAAGAACAGTCAAGAAACATGGAGGAATACATGTGTTCTGAAGTAGGAAGTGATTGAAAGTGAACCAAATACCTATAAATTTGTGAAATTGTGGATGAAAGGATATATCCTATAATGTCCATAAACTGCAGAAATAGTAGTGTATCAGTGTGGAATAAAAATGAACTTCAAAATACACATCATGGTCCCATAGGTGTCTACTTGCATTGATGTGAAACTGGGTCAGTCACTGTGGAAATATTACGATTTGTATGCACCATTCACTGAATTTATTTTTCAGTACTAGGAAATAAATATGTATTTAAGGTGGATGAATATTTCTAAGAAGTATTTTGTAAAAATTTGATTATAAATCCACATACACACACATGAGTGAATTTAGAAAGTGTATAATAAGACACATATATTTCATATTTTGGAAAATCTAAAGAGTAGATATCTATATCTAGATAGATAGATAGATAGATAGATAGATAATTAGATACTCACATACACAGACATTAAAATGTAGCAATATATATGCCATTCGAAAATCATAATAAAATAGATATCATCCACGTATCCAAAAATATTCGTTTTACTGAACATTTATTTATGCATAATACTGTTCATCTAGGAAATTCACCCATAGGTAGAATTTCCAGTTCCATCAGTATTTAGAGGGAGCGATCTCTTCTCACAATTTGTATCTTCCAAAATAAGCAAGCTCACAAGAATGTACATGTGATACCAGGTAGAATTCTAAAGATGCATTAAAAAATACATGTGATGAATAGGCTACAGAGAAAGTGAGACAGAAATTTACATATGTGTTAATTTTAAAAACTCATGGAGAAGTATTACAATGAAAAGTTGACTAGATTTATAACACATACCATTGATAAAGCCGAAGGCAAGTCCAAGTATACACCATGACTCCTATGAAAGGCCTGTATTTCTATTCTGTTAAGTTTCTTTTTCTCCATCATATTTTGATTAGTAGTCAGAGTCTAGTAGGGTATGGGGTAGGTTCAGGGATTCAGTATTTCAAATGGAAAATAGGAAAATGAATCTAATGTGTATGCAAATATGTGCTACACAAAAATCTTCCCACTCTCATCCAGAACAATGCTTTGACATTACCTTCGCCCCAAATAAGACACAATTAGTGGAGAAAAGTTAGAAAATCTGTGAATACATATGTGGAAAGGAAAATGCTCAGGAGTTCACAAACTTGTAGGAGGTAGAACGGGTTACAAAAAGAGAGAGGGTAAACACTCCACAAACATAGAGCTCTGCTAGCCTTTTTGAGAAACTGCCTCTGAGGTTGGGCAGTTAAAATATATGTTGTTGTCAGGAGCTTTAGCTTCCTTTGTAGTGAGACCATCAATTCTGGGTCTCCATCTATGTGACCTGGATGACATGGTTTTTTATTTTCTAGTGAACATGAGGCAGCAGTGCTGAATTCTCTCTTTGTTGGTAAACTTTGGCCACTGGGGTCTAAGTATCTACCTGTGTTATCTGAAAAGCCATTTGGACATTATCCACTTTCGTGGTGTTTTTTACTGCTGCACTGTGAGTTTGGTATTGGCTTCACGAAATACAAGGAGTTCTACTGGGACTCAGTGCTGGAGGATGTACTCTCACGTGTGGTGGGTTACTAAAATGCACCAGTGGGGCTTCAATCCCACATAGCTTTTCAACTTGACAATAGCAACCTGATTCTGGACATTGGCAGGAATCCTCTCCATATAATAAGATGCCTTTACATACAGTCTGCTGGCTGTACCATGTCAGTCACAAGTGATTTCTAAGCGAATGGCAGATCCACGTGGCCCCACCAGAAATGTTTTTTTCACACACCTACACTCCACTGCTCTAGGCCCACTAGTCTGCAGGCTCCAACTTTCTGGCATCTATGTTCTACACTTTTTCCATGAAACCCAGTCAATCAAGGCACTGTCTGGTACAATCATGATCAGCAACAGGACATCCAGAGGTTCTCCAGTGCAACCTGGTCATGGTAATTTCAAAAAATTCATGGTATTTATCTAGATATTTTTCAATAATGAAGTTGGAGGCACTGTGGGATTCAATTTATACAGGAACCATTAAAAGGTGAGGAATCTCATTTCAATGAAAGGTCTGGATAACTCTCACAGGCAAGGCTTCCCAAAGAGTGGGCAAAAGGTCACATGAAGCCAGGCCCATTGAGGTCTACAATGTGAATTCCATGTGTGTTTTGACTCTCAACTATGGCTGACAATCTTTCAAAATAAAATCTTGTGATATCCTGGCTGAGATTCCCAGTGCTCTGTGGAAAGTCACCCTGGGCCTAGATCTCAGTTTCCAATGGCGAATCTCATGCGTGCCCTCCAAAAATCTCAACACAATTCATGGCAATACTTCTCTGAGCTCAGTTCCACAACTCAGTCTCTAAGGGGAATCACAACAGAGTTCAAGCCCAGGTGGACCCAGGCATCTCTTCCAATTGCCACACAAATGACGACAATTAAAACCAAAACACTCCCACAGGGCCCTCTTCTTCTTTTATATAGACACTAATCATAACCTCTAGCTGGAGGTTTCCATGAGAGGCACAGCCCAAGACAGTGTCAAAAATAATCTCACTTGCCCCTCATTTGCCTAAAGTCAGGGTGGCCTGGACAACATTCCTGTGAAACAGAAGTGATCATATAGGACTGCTGTTAATACTGCTCCACTTCTCAAATTTGAGGCCTACTGACTGTGGGGTATAGATTCTTTGTGTGAATTGGAGTCATGAGAAAACGCAAGCACCTATTGTCCAGCCTCTGCAGGGCTTTGAAGAACTCATCTGACACAAATGATCCCTATTCTCACTTGATGGAGGTCATTAATATTACAGAGGAAGGCGAGAGGCTTCATGTACAATGACTGATCTTTTTTTCCATTTTGGTTTTGGATGCCCACATGGGATCTTTCTCTAGATACATCAGGTGCTGAAAATCTAAACCACAGGCTCACACAGGGCCAAGAGGCTGATTCAGACAAATCCCTTTCCAAAGCAATGAAGTAAAAAGCCACAGGTGATTCCCATTCATTTCCATTTGAAAACTCTTTTCTTCAGGCTTCACTAAGGTTTGGCCTGAGGCAAAGACCTTTCTGACATTCAGAGCAACAGAACAATAGGTAATCAAAATCCCCCAAGCAGGGTTTCTCCTAGGAGACTTTCCTGGTTACTCTGATATGTGAGTTTTCTGAGATGCTCGCCATTCCCTTCAGCTATCCAGTACATGGCTATGTCACACAGCTTGGAGGTGGTACGTATCTTGTACAAAAATACATGATACTAATCTTTAGAGTGGCCAGAATTCAGGAAAAAAATGAGAACATAGGTAGATAGCAGGTGTTGCCCATGGATAAGGCAAGCCTCAGTCCATTCATTAATTGGGAAGGATGCATACTGGGAAGTTTTCTACTAGACAGGACACACCCAATGAGCTATTTTCTTTTCTAATATCTACAAAGAAAAACACAGTGGGATACACAGACACAGAAACAGTCTCCTTGTCAAATGACTTACTAGAAACAGTCCACTCCATACCAAACAAACCTCCTTTTTTACCTATTCTCAGATCATGAGAAAAAACCACAAACACAAACCAACACCCACAAATGCACCTCCTTCTTCCAAGTAGGTTTGTGACTATCTGGAGTGTCCTCTGACTGGTAGGACATACGATGTAACCCAGAAATGGCCTTTCTGTCTCAGATCTCGTCTCCTTCGTCAAATCTGTGAATTTATAAGGAGGCAGTGGTGAGCCAATTCCTATGCTCTCAGGAAAGACCCCTCTTCAGAGCTTTCTTGGTATTTGGCAACCCTTACATCAGTAGGTACCAAGAAAGACTGACTCTGTCCTTGGTAAATCCAAAGAAATGAGCCCACTGTGACTGCGACTGGGACTGGCTCAGGGTGCCTGGCTTCCTGGATCACAAAATTCAGAGACCTCCATCACCAAGGAAGTGAGGTGAGGTCACTACCTTCAGAAAATGAATGAGGTCACTGTCTTGGACACCACTTTGTCCTAACAGTTTCTTCCTATTGTCTCCTGACATGGAGGCTGCCCTACTTCCTGTGATACTTTCACATGTTAGAATGGTATAGAAACCATAGTCACCTGGGAACAGCTCTCCACACAGGCCTGGTTTGGTCCATCTTCCCTACATTAAGAATAGAGAGGCTGACTCAGACACATCCTTTCATCCTGACCATGTTGTTTGCCATGGAATATGACTTTTGTTCTCTCAGGTCCTTCATAGCTGCCTGCATCTTCTCCAGGGATAATTTCTGCATGGATTTTGAGGTACTCAGCAGGTGGAAGATCTCCTAACTTCCTGTATTGTAATACCAACTTTGTCCCTGCTCTTCTGTAAAGTGAGATTGAGGGAATATTGTATGGTCAGGGTTAATAGCATGTTCGATTTGGGTTGGAAATCATTCTGCTGGATGAATAATTGTATTGGGAACCAGCGATATTTATAAGAATATAGAGGGAAAACATAAGTATGAAAACAGAAATCTAGGTAATATTTGAAGCCCAGAAGGATTTGGACCCTTGATTGGGATCCTTAGCTTGAGTTATGTTTTGCACCGAGGTCTCAGTTAAATTGATATACAATGGCATAAGACCCTGTACCTCAGATGATTAAATGTAGAAGAGAACATCCAGTCAAAAAGGGATTGTGTGTAGGATTAGGAAGATAGTCAGTAGGTTTAGGAGGAAGAGTGAGTCTAGGATTTGGACCAAATGTTCTTTAGCAATAGGGTTTTGGTTAGAGAGTGAATATAAATGACACCATATGTGAAGAGTCAGGCACAATGATGAACTGGGGAAAATATGTGGGAAAGCAGACATCAATAGAGACATTAGGAAATCTGGCAAAGTATAACGTGATAGGATTAGAGATTTTCAACAGGGTTGAGGTTGAATACATAATCTTAAGAAGAAACAAATTTGTAGTCACCAATAAGATTGACATTTGAGAGCATTAGGCAACCTGGACATGGATATATTTAGTAATCCATGTTCACATTCCATTGAGGCTTTGGTACAATCATAAGGGTGATCTTCGCATTTTGTGTCCAAAATATTACTGTGATAATATGTATATGAAGATCAGGTGACATGAGTATTTCTTCCACCATTTCTGGGGGAAATATTTTGAAAAGATATAAATTATTACTGGGGATACTAATAGGCTTACCCTGTGTTGATGAATATAGAGATGATGCATTAATAGACCATAATGTGAATAAATTATATGACTGGTTCCAAATTTAAATAATGGATTGTATTGATATCTGAAAAAATAGAAGAAATCATTTATTGATATACATACATTCATTCCAACCACTTACATATCTAATGGTTATCTTAGGGTTACCGTTTATCATGAATAGTGAATGAGTTTTGCTTCAAAAATGATTATGGAATCGAAAATAATGTGTTTAGAAAGAAGTCTAGTGAAAAGACGAGTCAAGAAACATGGAGAAATATAAGTGTTCTGAAGGATTAAGTGATTGAAAGTGAACCAAATGTTTATAAATTTGTGAATTTGGGAATGAAAGGATATATTTTATGATGTCTATAAACTGAAGAAATAATAACGTACCAGGTTTGAATAAAAATGAACTTTAATAAACACATCATATCCAATAGGAATCTACTTGCATTGATGTTAAACTTGGTCAGTTACTGTAGAAATATTACGATTTGTAAGCACCCTTCCCTGAAGTTAGTTTTCAGTACTAGGAAACAAATATGTATTTCAGTGGATGTATATTTCTGAGAATAAACTTGTTAAAAGTTGATTATAAATCCACATATATGAATATGAATGAATTCAGGCGGTGTATAAGAAGACACATATATTTCATATTTTGGTAAATCTGGAGAATATATATATATATATATATATATATATATATATATATATATAGACACACAAACACACACACATTATAATGTAGCAATATATATGCCAATTGAAATTCATCATGAAAAATAACTCATCCGCATATCCCAAAATATTCATTTTACTGAACAGTAATATATGTATAGTGTTGTTCATCTAGGAAGCTCACCCATGGGTTGAATTTTCTGTTAAAACAGCGTTTAGGAGGAGTGATCTCTTCTCACAATTTGTATCTGCCAAGTCAGCCACCTCACAAAAATGTACATGTGAAACCAGGTAGGATTCTATTTTTGCATATAAAAATACATTTGCTTAATAGGCTACAGAGAAAGGGAGACAGGAATTCACATACTTCTTAACTTTAAAAACACATGGAGAATTATTTCAACAAATAATTGACTAGATTTATAACTCCTACCTTATATCATGCAAAAGGTAAGTCCAACTATACACCATGCTTCCTCTGAAATGCTTGTATTTCTATTCTGTTTGGGTTATTTTTCTCCATTATATTAGGATTAGTAGTCAGAGTTTAGTAGGGTATGGGTTAGTGTCAGGGATTCAGTATTTCAAACAGAAAATTGTAAAATGAATCCAATGTTTATGCAAATATGTGCTAAACAAAATCTTCTCTCTCTCATCCAGAACAATGACTTGACATTCCCTTCGCCCCAAGTAAGTCAGAATTAGAGGAGAAGAGTTAGAAAATCTGTGAATATATATTTAGAATGGAAAATGCTCAGGAGTTCACAACCTTGGAGTTGATAGAGCAGTTTCCAAAAGTAAGTGACATGGTAAACACTCCACAAACATGGAGATCTGCTGGCCTAAACACTTCTTGAGAAATTGCCTCTGAGCTTGGGCACTTGAAATATATGTTGTTTTCAGGAGCTTTAACTTCCGATGTAGTGAGACCATCAAAGCTAGGTCTGCATCTATGTGACCAGGAGGACATGGTTTCTTATTTTCCAATGAACATGAGGCAGCAGTGCTAAATTCTCTCTTTGTAGCTAAATTGTGGCCACTGGCGCTAAGTGTCTCCCCATGTGGACTGTGAAGCCATTTGGTCATCCTCGACTTTTCGTTTTGTTTCTTGCTGCTGCACTGGGAGTTTGGTATTTGCTTCACGAAATACAAGGAGTTCAATGGGACACAGTGCTGGAGGGAGTTCTGTCACATGTGGTGGGTCAGTGTCTGCATGAGAATGCACCAACTAGGCTTCTATCCCACATAGCTTGCCCCTTGACCATAGCAACCTGATTCTAAACATTGCCGTGAAAAATCTCCATATAACAAGATGCCTTTATATAGAAGGGTCTGCTGGCTGCACCGTGTCTGTCTCAAGGCATTTGAAAGTCAATGGCAGATCCACATGGCCCCACCAGAGATGTTTTGTCACACACCTGCATACCACTGCTCTAGGCCCACTACTCAGCAGGCTCCAACTTACTGGCATCTCTGTTCTACACGATTTTCATGATACCTAGTCAATCAAGGCACTGTCTGGTATACTCATGATCAGCAACAGGACATCCAATGGTTCTCCAGTGCCACCTGGTCATGAGAATTTCTAAAATTTTATGGTATTTATCTAACTATTTTTCACAGATGAAGTTGTTGGTACTGTGGGTTTCAATTCATTCAGGATCCATTAAATGTTGAGGAAGCTCATTTTAATGAAGGATCTGGAGATCTCTCACAGGCAAGGCTTCCCAAAGAGTGGCCAAATTGTCACATGAAGCCAGGACCATTGAGGTCTACAATGTGAGGTCATGTGTGTTTTGACTCTCAACGATGGCTGCCAAGTCTTTCAGAATAAAACCTGTGATATCCTAGCTGAGATTCCCAGTGCTCTCTGGAAAGCCTCCCTGGGCCTAGACCTCAGTTTCCAAGGGCGACTCTCATGTGTGGCCTCCTGAAATCCCAACAACATTCATGGCAATACTTCTCTGAAGTTAGTTCCAAATCTCATTCTCTAAGGGGAATCACATCAGAGTTCAAGCCCAGGTGGACCCAGTCATCTCTTCCAACTACCACACAAATGACCACAATTAAAACCAAAACACTCCCACATGGTTCTCATCTTCTTCCATATAGACACACATCATAACCTGTGGATGGAGTTTTCCATGAGGGGCACAGCCAAACCAGTGCCCAAAATAAGCTCCCTTGCCCCTCACTTGCCTAACGTCAGGGTGGATTGGACATGCTTCCTGTGAATCAGGAGTGATCAAATAGGCCTGCCGTAAATGCTCCACTTCTCCACTTTGAGGCCTTCTTACTGTGGGGATTATATTCTTCTTTTTCTAAATTTTTTTTGGAAATTTAATTGGAAAGTTAAAAAAATTGTTTTG
The DNA here is from genome assembly GCF_048772815.1 of Callospermophilus lateralis. Taxonomy (NCBI): domain Eukaryota; kingdom Metazoa; phylum Chordata; class Mammalia; order Rodentia; family Sciuridae; genus Callospermophilus; species Callospermophilus lateralis. The sequence goes on from NW_027515160.1 coordinate 65,330, forward strand.
CAGAATGTTAAATTTCTAATGGCAAAGCCTTCACCTTGTTTGTGAAGGAAACCTTGATGCCTTGCCAATCTGGTAACATGGAGACACTCAAAATTTTCTGTTACATACTACATGGATGAATGGCTATAGCACATAGTTTTTTAAAACTGAAAGGCAGATACCAGCAAGTAAGATAACAAATAAAAGACAATTTTATTAAAAAATAAAGTTGTTAAATGACTCAAATATTGGAAATTCAATTCTTTTTATTTTTGGTTGTTCAAAACATTATAAAACTCATGATATATCATCTTTCATACATTTGACTCAATTGGGTTATGAACTCCCATTTTTACCCCAAATACAAATCGCAGAATCACATCAGTTACACACTCACGTTTTAACATAATAGCATACTAGTTATTGTTGTATTCTCCTACCTTTCCTATCCCCTACTATTCCCCCTCCCCTCCCATCTTCCCTCTCTACCTCACTGCTGTTGTTTGATTCTCTCCCTTGTTTTCCCCTCTTTAGGCTCACAACCTCTTATATGTAATTTTGTGTAACATTGAGTAGTCTCCTACCATTTCCATATGCTTTTCCTTCTCTCTCCCTTTCTCTCCCCCCACTCATCTCTGTTTAGTTTTAATATTTTTCTCATGTTCTTCCTCCCTGTTCTGTTCTTATTTGCTCTCTCTATATAAAAGGAAACATTTGGCATTTGTTTTTTAAGGATTGGATAGATTCGCTTAGCATAATCTATTCTAATGCCATTCATTTCCCTGCAAATTCTATGATTTTGTCATTTTTCAGTGCTGTGTAATACTCCATTGTGTATAGATGCACATTTTTATTATCCATTCGTCTATTGAAGGGCATCTACGTTGGTTCCAAAGTCTAGCTATTGTGAATTGTGCCGCTATGATCATCGATGTGGCAGTATCCTTATACTGCTCTCTATTAACATCCTCAGGGAAGAGTCTGAGAAGAGCGATATCTCGGTCAAATGGTGGTTCCATTCCCAGCTTTTCCAGGAATCTCCATACTGCTTTCCATATTGTACTCACCAATTTGCAGTGCCACAAGCAGTATACAAGTGTACCCTTTACCCCACATCCTCACCAACACTTATTGTTGTTCGACGTCATAATGGCTGCCAATCTTACTGGAGTGAGATGGTATCTTAGGGTGGTTTTGATTGCATTTCTCTGACTGCTAGAGATGGTGAGCATTTTTTCATGTACTTGTTGATTGATTGTATGTCCTCCTCTGTAAAGTGTCTGTTAAGATCCTTGGCCCATTTGTTGATTGGGTTATTTGTTATCTCATTGTTTAATTTTTTTGAGTTCTTTGTATATTCTAGATATTAGGGCTCTATCTGAAGTGTAAGGGGTAAAAATTTGTTCCCAGGATGTAGGCTCTCTATTTACCTCTCTTATTTTTCCTCTTGCTGAGAAAGATCTCTTTAGATTAAGTAAGTCCCATTTGTTTATTCTTTTTATTAACTCTTGGGCTATGGGTTTCCTATTAAGGAATTTGGAGCCCAACCCCACAGTATGTACATCGTAGCCAACTTTTTCTTCTATCAGACGCAGTGTCTCTGATTTTATATCTGGCTCCTTGATCCATTTTGAGTTAACTTTTGTGCATTGTGAGAGAAAGGGATTCAGTTTCATTTTGTTGCATATGAATTTCCAGTTGTCCCTGCACCATTTGTTGAAGATGCTATCCTTCTTCCATTGCATGCTTTTAGGCCCTTTTTCAAATATAAGAAAGTTGTAATTTTGTGGATTTGTCTCTGTGTCCTCTATTCTGTACCATTGGTCCATCTGCCTGTTTTGATACCAGTACCACACTGTTTTTGTTACTATTGCTTTGTAGTACAGTTTGAACTCTGGATTCACACTTCCTGCTTAGAATTGCTTTCGCTATTCTGGGTCTTTTGTTTTTCCATATGAAATTCATGATTACTTTATCTATTTCTACAAGAAATGCCATTGGGTTTTTGATTGGCATCGCATTAAACCTGTAGAGAACTTTGGGTAATATCGCCATTTTTATGATGTTATTTCTGCCTATCCATGTACAGGGCATACTTTTCCATCCTCTAACATCTTCTTCTATCTCTCTCTTTAGGGTTCTGTAGATTTCGTTGCATAAATCTTTCACCTCTTTGGTTAGGTTGATTCCCAAGTTTTTTATTTTCTTTGAGTATACTGTAAAAGGAGTGGTTTTCCTCATTTAAATTTCAGAAGTTTTGTTGCTGATATACAGGAATGCCTTAGATTTATGCGTGTTGATTTTATATCCTGCCACTTTGCTGAATTCATTTACTAACTCTAGCAGTTTCTTTGTAGACCCTATTGGGTCTGTTAAATATATTATCAAGTCATCCAAAAATAGCGATAATTTAAGTTCTACTTTTCCTATTTTTAAGTCTTTAATTTCTTTTGTCTGTCTAATTGCTCTGGCAAGTATTTCAAGAACTAAATCGAATAGAAGTGGTGATAGATGGCATCCCTGTCTTGTTCCAGATTTTAAAGGGAATGCCTTCAGTTTTTCTCCATTTACGATGATGCTAGCCTGAGGTTTAGCATATATAGTTTTTACAATGTTGAGGTAAGTTCCTGTTATTCCTAGTTTTTATAGAGTTTTAAACATAAAGGGATGCTGTACTTTGTAGAATGCTTTTTCTGCATCTATCGAGATGATCATATGGTTCTTCTCTTTAAGTCTATTGATGTGGTGAATAGTATTTATTGATTTCCGTATATTGAACCAGCCTTGCATCCCTGGGATGAATCCCTCTTGATCATGATGCACAATTTTTTTATATGCTTTTGTATTTGATTTGCCAGGATTTTATTGAGAATTTTTGCATCCAAGTTTATTAGAGATATTGGTCTGTAGTTTTCTTTCTTTGAAGTGTCTTTGTCTGGTTTTGGGATCAGGGTGATGTTGGCCTCATAGAATGAATTTGGAAGAACTCCTTCTTTTTCTATTTTTTGAAATAGCTTGAAAAGTATTGGTATTAATTCATCTTTGAACGTTTTGTAGAACTCTGCTGTATAACCATCTGGTCCAGGGTTTTTTTTGGTAGGTAGTCTTTTGAAGGTTTCTTCTATTTCTTCCTTTGTTATTGGTCTATTTAAATTTTGTGTGTCTTCCGGACTCAATCTGGGCAGATCATATGACATAAGAAATTTATCGATATCTTCATTATCTTCTGTTTTATTGGAATATAGGGTTTCAAAATACTTTCGAATTATCTTCTGTATTTCTGTAGTGTCTGTTGTGATATTGCCTTTTTTATCCCATATGTTAGTAATTTGAGTTCTCTCTATACTTCTCTTCATTAGCATGGCTAAGGGCCTGTCGATTTAATTTATTTTCAAAGAACCAACTTTTATTTGTTCAATTTTTTTTGTTTCAATTTTGTTGATTTCTCCTCTAATTTTAATTATTTCTTGTCTTCTACTACATTTGTTGTTTTGCTCTTTTTTTTCTAGGTTTTTGAGATGTAGTGTGAGATCATTTATTTTTTGTTTTTTCTTTTTTTGAGGAAAGAATTCCAAGAAATGAATTTCCCTCTTAAAACTGCTTTCATTGTTTCCCACAGAATCCGGTATGTTGTGTCTGTATTGTCATTTGTCTCTAAGAGATTTTTTATCTCCTCCTTTATGTCTTCTGTAACCCATTGATTATTCAGTAACATATTGTTCATTTTCCATGTGATGTAGAATTTTTCCTTCCTTCTTCAATCATTAATTTCAAGTTTCATTCCATTATGATCAGATATGGTGCATGGTATTATCTCCATACTTTTATATTTACTAAGAGTTTCCATATGGCATAATATATGGTCTATATTTGAGTAGGACCAATGTGCTGCTGAGAAGAACATGTATCCACTTTATGATGTTTGATATATTCTATATATGTTGGTTAAGTCTAGGTTATTGATTGTGCTATTGAGTTCTATAGTTTCTTAATTCAGATTTTCTCTAGAGGATCTGTCCAATGGCGAGGGTTGTGTGCTGAAGTCACCCGTAATTATTGTGTTATAGCCTATATGACTCTTGAACTTGAGGAGAGTTTGTTTTATGACTTGGCACCACCATTGTTTGGTGCATACAAATTGATAATTGTTATGTCTTGTTGGTGAATGTTGCCTCTTAAGAGTATATAGTGTCCTTCTTTATCACTTTTGATTAACTTAGGTTTTAAGTTGATTTTATTCGATATGAGTATGGCCACTCCTTCTTGCTTCCGAGGGCCAACAATGGCTGTGAAGTCTTTCAGAATAAAATCATGTGATTTCCTGCTTGAGATTCCCATTGCTCTGTGGAAAGCCACCTTGGGCCTAGATCTCAGTTTCAAAGGGTGACAATCATGCGTGGCCTCCTAAAAACCAACACAATTCATATCAATACTTCTATGAGGTACGTTCCAGAACTCAGGCTCTAAGGGGAATCACACCAGAGTTCAAGCCCAGGTGGACCAAGTCATCTCTTCCAACCCCCACACAAATGACCACAATTAAAACAAAATAACTACCACATGGCCCTCATCTTCGTCCATAAAGACCCTCATCAAATGTTCTGGATGGAAGTTTCCATGAGGGTTGCAACTAAAGACAGTTTTCAGAATAAGCTCCCTTGCCTCTAATTTCCCTAAAGTCAGGGTGGCCTGGACACCCTTCCTGTGAACCAGGAGTGATCAAAAAGGCCTGCCATTAATTCCGCTTTGTTTCTATAATTTGAGGCTTACTGAATGTCAGGTATAGATTTTTTATGTGATTTGGAGCCATGAGAAAACCCAAGCACATCTGCAGAGCATTCAAGAATTTATTTGACAAAGAGGATCCCTATTCTCACTTGAAGGGGGTCAGGAACCTAACAGAGAAAGGCAAGAATCTTCATCCACAATGACTGCTCTTTTTGCCATTTTGGTTTTGAATGCACACATGGGATCTTTCTTTAGATCCATCAGGTGCTGAGAATCGAAGCCACAGCCTCACACAGGGCCAAGAGGCAGATTCAGACAAATTCCTTTCCAAAGCAATTAAGCAAAGAGCCACAGGTGATGCCCATTTATTTCCATTTGAAATTTTTTTCTTCAGGCTTCACAAAGGGGTGGCCTGAGGCAAAGACCTTCCTGACATTCAGGGCAACAGAACCTTGATTGGTATACTGAGCTTGAATTATGTTCTGCACCGAGGTCTCAGATAAATCGATATACAATGGCATAGGACCGTGTACCTCGGATGATTGAATGTAGAAGAGAACATCCAGTCAAAAAGGGATAGTCTGTAGGATTAGGAAGATAGTCAGTAGGTTTAGGAAGAAGAGTGAGACTAGGAGTTGGACCAAAAGTTCTTTAGCAATAGGGTTTCAGTTAGAGAGTGAATGTAAATGTCAGCACAACTGAAGAGAAAGTCACAATGATGAACAGGGAAAAATATGTAGGAAAGCAGATATCAATAGAAAGATTAGGAAATCAGGCAAAGTATAAAGTGAGTGATAGGATTAGACATTTTCAACAGGCTTGAGGTTGAATATATAATCTTAGGAAAAAACAAATATGTAGTAATCAATAGGATTGACATTTGAGAGCATTAGGCACCCTGGACATGGATGTTTTTAGTAATCCATGGTCACTTTCCATTTAGGCTTTGGTACAATCATATGTGTGACCTTTGCATTTTGTGTCCAGAATACTACCGTGATAAAATTTATATGTAGATAAGGTGACATGAGTATTTCTTCCACCATTATGGGGAGTAATATTCTGGAAACTTATAAATTAGTACTGGTGATACAAATAGGTGTACCTTGTGTTGATCATTATTGAGATGTTGCATGAATAGACCAGATTGTGAATAAAGTATATAACTGGTTCCAACTTTAAATAATGGATTGAGTTTGCATCTGAAAATATATTGGAAATCTTATATTGATATATATACAATCATTCCAACCAGTTATATATGTAATGGTAATATTAGGGTTACGGTTTATCGTGAAGAGTGAGTATTGCTTCAAAAATGATTATGGAATCAAAAATAATGTGTTTAGAAAGAAGTCTAGTGAAAAGACCAGTAAAGAAACATGGAGGAATACATGTGTTCTGAAGTAGTAAGTAAATGAAAGTGAACCAAATGCCTATAATTTTGTGAAGTTGTGGGTGAAAAAATATATCCTATGATGTCCATATACTGAAAAAATAGTAATGTACCAGTGTTGAGTAAAAATGAACTTCAAAATACACATCATGTCCCATAGCAATCTACTTGCATTGATGTTAAACTGGGTCAGGTACTGTAGAAATATTAGGATTTGTATGCACCACCTACTGAACTTAGTATTCAGTAGTAGGAAACCAATATGTATTACAGGTGTATAAATATTGCTGAAAATAATCTTGTAAAAATTGGATTTTGAACCCACATACATGAATATAAATGAATTTAGGGAGTGTATAATAAGACACATATTTTTCATATTTTTTCAAAATCTGGAGAATATATATACATATATATATATATATAATATATATATATATATATTATATATACATATATATATATACATATATAATATATATGTATATATATACACATATACATTTTTTTTCCAGATTTAAAAAAAAATACATACACACACACACACACACATTAATATTTAGCAATATATATGCCAATCGAAATTCATCATGAAATATAATTCATCCACATATCCAAAAATATTCATTTTACTGAACATGGATTTATGTATAGTGTTTTTCACTAGGAAGCTCACCCATAGGTTGAATTTTCAGTCCCATCATTATTTAGGGAGAGTCATCTGTTCTCACAATTTTATATTCCAAAATCAGGGAGCTCACAAGAATGTCCGTGTGATACCAGGTAGGATATTATATATATATGTATAAAAAAATACATGTGCTGAATAGGATACAGAGAAAGGGAGACAGGAATTTATATATGTGATAATTTTAAAAAATCATGGAGAAATATTACAATGAAAAGTTGACTAGATTTAAAACACATACTCTTGATAATGCAGAAGGCAAATAGAAGTATACACCATGCTTCCTATGAAAGGCCTGTATTTCTATTCGGTTAGGTTTCTTTCTCTCCATGATATTAGGATTAGTAGTCAGAGTCTAGTAGGGTATGGGTTAGTGTCAGGGATTCAGTATTTCAAATGGAAAAAAGGAAAATGAATCTAATGTGTATTCAAAAATGTGATACACAAAAATCTTCCCTCTCTCATCCAGAACAATGCCTTGACATAACCATCGCTAAAAGTAAGACACAATTAGAGGAGAGGAGTTAGAAAATCTGAATATATATGTGGAATGGAAAATGCTCAGGAGTTCACAACACTGGAGGTGGTAGAACAGTTTCCAAAAGTAAGGGAGAGGGTAAACAATCCAGAAACATGGAGCTGTGCTGGCCTTGAGACTTCTTGAGAAACTTCCTCTGAGGTTGGGAACAAGAAATATATGTAATTGTTAGGAGATTTAGCTTCGTTTGTAGTGACACCATGAAATCTGGGTCTGCATCTCTATGACCTGGAGCACATGGTCCTTATTTTCTAATGAACATGAGGGAGCAGTTCTGAATTCTCTCTTTGTAGGTAAACTGTGGCCACTGGGAGCTAAGTGTCTTTCCGTGTGGACTGTGAAGCCATTTGGTGATCCTCCACTTTCCAGGGTGATTCTTACTGCTGCACTGGGAGTTTGGTATTTGCTTCACGAAATACAAGGAGTTCAACTGGGACAAAATGCTGGAGGGAGTTCTGTCATGTGTGGTTGGTCAGGGACGCAAAGAGAATGTACGAACCAGGCTTCTATCCTACATAGCTTTCCCCTTGACTATAGCAACCTGATTCTGAACATTGCCCTGAAACCTCTCCATATGACAAGATGCCTTTACATATAAAGGTCTAATGCCTGCACCATGTCAGTCGCAAGTCTTTCGAAGCCAATGGAAGATCCAGGTGGTCCTACCAAAAATATTTATTTACACACCTACAGTCCACTTCTCTACGCCCACTACTCATTAGGCTCCAAATTACTGGCATCTCTGTTCTACACCATTTTCACGAAAACCAGTCAATCAAGGCACTCTTTGGTACACTCATGATCAGCAACAGGAAATCCAAAGTTTATCCAGTGCCACCTGTCATGGGAATTTCAAAAATTTTATGGTATTAATCTAGTCATTTTTCAAAAATGAAGTTAGAGGCACTGTGGGTTTCAATTAATTCAGGAACCATTAAATGGTGAGGAAGCTCATTTCAATGAAAACTCTGGAGAACACTCACAGAAAAACCTTCCAAAAGACTGGCCAAAAGGTCACATGAATCCAGACACATTGAGGTGTACAATGTGAGGTCCATATGTGTTTGGACTCTCAACTAGGGCTGCCAAGTCTTTAAGAATTAAATCATGTGATATCCTGGCTCAGAATCCCCGAGCTCTGTGGAAAGCCATCCTGGGCCTAGATCTCAGTTTCCAAAGGCGATTCTCACGCGTCGCCTAGTAAAATCCCAAGAGAACTCACGACAATACTTCTCTGAGGTCAGATCCAGAACTCATTCTTTAAGGGGAATCACACCAGAGTTCAAGCCCAGGTGATCCCAGTCATCTTTTCCAACTACCACACAAATTACCACAATTAAAACAAGAACACTCCCATATGGCCCTCATCTTCTTTCATATTGACACTCATCATAATTTTTCTGGAGGTTTCCATGAGGGGAGCAGACCAAGACAGTGTTCAAAATAAGCTCCTTTGACCCTCATTTGCCTATAGTAAAGGTGGCCTGGACACCCATCCTGTGAACCAGGAGTGATCAAGTAGGCCTGCCATTAATACCGCTCCAATTCTCCAATTTGAGGCCTACTGACTGTTTGGTTTAGATTCTTTATGTGAATTTTAGTCATGAAATAACCAAGCACCTATGGGCTAGCCTCTGCAGGTTTTGAAGAACTCATTTGACCCAAAGGATCCCTATTTTCACTTGATGGAGTTCCGGAACCTTACAGAGGAAGTCGAGAGACTTCATCCCAATGGCTGCTCTTTCTGCCATTTTTCCTTTGGATGCAAACATGGGAACTTTCTTTAGATCCATCAGGTGCTTAGAATCTAAGCCTCAGCCACACACAGGGGCAGGGGGCTGATTCTGTCACATCCCTTTTCAAAGCACTTAAGAAAAGAGCCACAGGTATGCCCAATCATTCCCATTTGAAAACTGTTTTCTTCAGGCTTCACAAAGGGGTGGCCAGATGCAAAGAACTTCCTGACATTCAGGGCAACAGAACAATAGGTAAGCAAAAGGCCCAAAGCAGGGTTTCTCCTCTGAGACTTTCCTCGTCACACTGATATCTGAGTTTTCTGAGATGCTCGCCATCACCTACAGCTATCCAGTACATGGCCATGTCACAGAGCTTGGAGGTGGTACATATCTTGGACACATAACCATGGGCCTATTCTTGAAATTGGCCGGAATTCAGGACGAAAATAGAAACTTAGGAAGGTAGCAGGTGTTGCTCATCGATAAGGCAAGCTACAGTCCATTCATAAACGGGGCAATATGAATGCTGAGAAGCTTTCTACTAGACACGACACATCCATTGATGACTTCTCTTTTCTAATGTCTACAACCACGGAAACAGTGGAATACACAGACATAGAAACACTCGCCCTGTGAAAAGACTTACTAGAAACAGTCCACTTCAAATGAAACAAACCGACTGTCCTACCTATTCTCAGAAAATGAGACAAAACCACAAACCCACAACCACACCCACAAAGGCACCTCCTTCCCCTAAGTAGGTCTTTGACTATCCGGAGTGTCCTCTGACTTGTAGGCCATAATACGTTCCCCCGAAATGGCCTGTCCTGTCTCAGATCTGGTCTCCTTGGCAAACTCTGTGAACTTCTCAGGAGCCAACGGTGAGCCACTAACGACTTTCTCAAGAAAAGCCCCGCTTCCGAGCTTTCCTGGCATTTGGCCTTCTCACGCCTGAAGGTACCAAGAAAGACTGACTGCATTTAGTAAATCCAAACAAGTGAGACCATAGGGACTGGGACTGGGACTGGCTCTGGGTGCCTGGCTTCCTGGATCCAAAGTTCACAGAGTTCCATCACCATGGAAGTGAGGTGAGGTCACTTCCTTCCTGAACTGAATGAGGTCCCTGTCTTGGCAACCACTTTGTCTTAACTGTTACTTCCAAGGGTCCCATGAGATTGAGGCTGCCCCTACTTCCTGTGACACTTTCACAAGTTAGAATGGTATATCAACCATAGGCACCCAGGAATAGATCTCCACACAGGCCTGTTTTGGTCCATGTTCTCTACATTAAGAAGAGAATCTGATTCAGACACAACCTTTTATCCTGACCGGGTTGTTTGCCATGGAAGATGACTTTTGGTCTCTCAGGTCCTTCATAGCTGCCTACATCTTCTCCAGGGATCATTTCTGCATGGGCCTTTGAGGTTCTCAGCAGGTGGAAGTTTCCCTACATTTCTGTATTATAAAATCAATTCTTTCCCTGCTCTTCTATAAAGTTAGATTGAGGGAATAGTGTATGATTATGGTTAACAACATGTTTGATTTGGGTTAGAAATCATTGTGCTGGATGAATAATGGTATTGGGAACCTGCTATGTGTATAAGAATATATAGGAGTAATATATGTATGAAAAAAGAAATCTAAGTATGATTTGAAGGCCATAAGGGCATTGGGCCCTTGATTGGGATACGCAGCATTGAATTACGTTCTGCAGAGATGTCTCTGATAAATCGATATACAATGGCATAGGACCTTGTACCTTGCATGAATTAATGTAGAAGGAACATCCAGTCAAAAAGGGATAGTCGGTAGTGAAAGGTTAATAAAATAGGTACTTGCTATTTCCTGTTTTTCTGTATGCTTAAAAAAACACTTTTGAAATCTTGAGAAATGTTTGCTAATCTTGTTCTAGAATGTACTGTTCCCAACAGCCAAACTGCAGAATGTACTGCCTCACTCGGTGTCACGCGAACCGCCCACTCACCCTTACACATCAGTAAACTTCCCTCCCTTCCCTCTCCAAGGAATGTATGTAAGCTCTGCATAAGCTGTTCTCAGAGCTCTCTGATCTATTTAAGTTAGCTGTGAGCCCCAGCAAGCTGGACCCAAAATAACCCTTTGCTGTTGCATGAGACAGTCTCTTGGTAGTCTCTTCCTCCAACACTCACCTGACCTTTACATATTGAGGTTCCACAGAGTTCCGGCAGTGGCGGATGAGAGACCCCAACGGGCTCCTCTCGGAGCAAGTAAGGCGCCTCTTTCCGGTTTCAGGTGTCATGTTAGGGCTTGGCAAAATTGCTGGCGATGAAGAGCCTGGGGTCTCTCCAACGGTGGCTGAGAGACGTGTCACAGAGACATAGGGCACCTCCCTGGGGGACCCCGCAGAGGACTCGGAGAATCAAGGAACAATTGCTTCATTGACTCAGTGATATTTTCTTTTAGATTCGGTATTGCCATCCTATTGGGTTTTGCCGGCTACGCATTCCTGGTCTCAGTGTTGGATGTCCATTGCCTGTCTTTATGGTCATGTCTTATCTGTGTCATGTGTCTTTGCTTTTACTGTTTGTGTACCTTTCATTATGGGACAGAGCACTTCAATGCCTCTGTCCCTGACCCTTGATCACTGAACCAAAATCCGCTTAAGGGCTCAGAATCTTTCTTTTTTTAGTAAAACGCTGGACCTGGCAGACTCTCTGTGCCTCAGAATGGCCCATCTTTGGAGTCGTATGGCCCCAAGAAAGATCTTTCTACTTCCCACTAATTTAAAAAGTCAGAGATATTGTCTTTCAGCCAGGGCCACATAGCCATCCTGATCAACAGCCATATATCTTAACTTTGCAGGACCTCTGCAAATCTCCTCCTCCATGGGTGAAGCCTTTCCTTGCCCATGCCTCTGCTCATACTCCTTCCCACATGATCTCTCAAACCCTCACCTCTTCCTCCTCCTCCACCCTCTGTTTTCCCTGAGTCACAAGATTTGACTCTACTGGACTCTTCCTCCTCTCCTTATCCCCTGCCCTCGTCCCCTAACACACAACACACTCTAAGTGATTCCCCTGCTGCTGACTAAGCCTCTCTACCATTGGAGGAAGCTAAGCTGGTAATAGGATCTGATAATGGACCGATGTTCATGGCCCAGGTAAGTCAGGGGTTAGCCAGGAACCTGGGGATTAATTGGAAGTTATATTGTGCTTATAGACCCCAGAGTTCAGGACAAGTAGAAAGAATGAATAGAACCATTGAAGAGACCTTAACGAAATTAAGCTTAGAGACCAGCATAAAAGATTGGACTGTGCTCCTGACTTATGCAATGTTTCATGCAAGAAAAAATCCTTCTGTTTCTTCGAGTAACCTTACCCCCTGAGAAATTCTCTATGGTGGCCCTCGTCCAGTAAGGGTCCTAAGCCCAACTTTAAGACCTAAGGATCCTTTCCACACCCTCTTGCTTGACAGACTTAAAGCTCTTGAAAGAACTCAGTGATACCTGTGAAAATAGCTGCCCACTGCGTAACAAACTGTGTACCAGGGGATTCCACATCCATATCAAATAAGAGACTTCATGTATGTAAGATGACATCAGGTGTCATCCCTGGAACCCAGCTGGAAAGGACCATACCAGGTGCTACTTATAACACCTACAGTGGTAAAGGTATACAGAATCACTTCTTGGATCCATGCCTCTCATCTCAAGCCTGCTCCTTGTTCAGAATCTTTCTGGAAACTGGAAAAGACTGGTAACAGTTTCAAATTGTGTATTTGCCATGTGGATAAGGTTATATACTCTCCCCTTGGCCACAAGTAGTCCTAACACTCATCAGCCTTTTAAGCAGCGATGGCTGATCACAAATCCTACTGGAAAAGTGTATAATCTATCTCACATACAGCCCCCTTAGGGACCTGGTGGCCATCTCTCCACCCAGACATTTGTCAGCTGGCCATAGGTTTTTTCTATTGGGATATCCCTGATGAAGAAAATCCCACTAAAATACCATTAAATCCCTTCTGTACCATAGATAATGGAAACAAACATTATGGATGTAGGGACACGCGAGCCAGATGCAGGTTGGCTAGCCTAGATTACTATGTTTGCCCGGGAAACTATCAAAGCCACAAACAGTAACGGCTGTGTGAGGGAAAAACCGACTTCTTCTGTATGTCATGGAGATGTGAGCATACAGAGGCTGCCTGATGGAACCCCAATAGTTCATCAAATTCAGTACACAGCATTGGCCATATTACCATGTAGACAACAGAAAAAGGATGGCCCCCAGAGGGGTCTCTAGATCCTCAAATTTTGCGTGACCTTTTTAACTTCTGCAAGTGCTCAAAAGGGTGAAAGGAGATTCCCCTATGTGGAAGCCCTTTCCCTCCTTCACTCACATCCTGAACTATGCTTCTCCAATAGATTTTTATCCTCAGCCTTCTGCTCCAGACTCTCTGCTGTCACTCCCACCTCAGCAACGTGATTTCTCCCCTCCAGTTACTAGATCAGAATCCCAAACCTCCACCAGTTCTCAGACAATTGCCCGCTTGTGAGGTAGCAGGTACTGAGGTACCCCTCCACCCACTCACTCCTCTCTCTTCCTGTCAGTGCCCACACCGGGTCCCACCAGGTCCTCTTTCCAGCTAACCCAAAGCTCAAACGAGCTGAGGAGAGCTCTCAGACCCTTATCCAAGATGTAATATAAATGGCCATTAAAGTTGCTTTGTCATCACTGAAAACAGGTTACTAAAATTTAAAGTCCCTCACAGGATTTTGGGATACTCACTCCCGTTTTCTGCTCTGCTCTACCTGTTCTACTGCTCAAGTTTTTTGCTAGGAAATTCCCAAACACCTTTCCAATTATTCTTTTACATCTCTCTTTTTCCTCATTCTCAGATCCTCGGAGCTTCTCTCAGCCCCACCTTCCCCGTATTCCCCCTCTGTACCAGGCCCACAGAAAAGTCTTAAAAGTCCTTCTCCAGAAGTCTTCACCATGGCTGACTTTAGAACTTTCAGCATAGAGTTTCTATAAAGAGTTCAATGTAGATAAACTTTCTCTTTTTGTATTGCCCTGTTATACTTGGCCACTGGCTAAAAAACTCAGTACTTCTAAGCTAGACAACCCCTAACTAGTTTTTCACAAAATATGTGAACAAGTCCTCTGGCCTTCAGCTGGGGCTTCACAGAAATGGCCACATTTCTAAGATAAAGAAATTACCAACTGGGCTCCGTTGTAACAGCTGGCAGGGGGAAAATAAGAAAGGGAATAAAAAGCTCTCCTCCTCCCAGGTGTCCTTGAAAATTTAACTTGCCCAGAACAGAGGAAAAATCAGAAATATATACTGCTTTTTTAAACTTCTGCAGACTGTAAACTTCTGAGCCCCATCCCTTATATGTTGGGTACACAATTCTGAAACTACCTAAACTTGAGTTTCAGGGGATTAATTGATTACAACAGAAGCAATGCTCTCTGAATCCAGTTGCAACAATATAGGACTGTTTCCCTGTCTTCAGTGCTATCTTAGGTGCCTTGCCTTGTCTGTCCCTACAACAGCATAATTCTATATACTTAAACATTGTTTATGTTTTCATGAAATGGTCAACAGATGTGATTACTTTGAAATGTTGCAGATGTTTCCCAGAAAGCTCTATCATGACGCAGGTTCGTTTGAAGATCAAATAGGGGGGGCATACAACCGGTTCCACTGGGAACTTGTATCCCTCACTTTAGCCATCCTATTAGGAATAGGAGTTGCTGCACGGGTGGGCACAGGAACCACTACCATTGTCCATGGGACACAACAAATGACCCAATTAGAAGAAACAATAGAGCAAAACTAAGATATTAGAAACCTCCATCAGAGCTTTGCATGAATCTTTAACCTCTCTCTCTGAAGTTGTTTTAAAGAACAGTTGAGGGTTGGACCTCCTCTTCATTAGAGAAGGGGGCCTTTGTGCTGCATTGAGGGAAGAATGTTGTTTTTATGCTGACCATACTGGAGTTGTAATAAAATCTATGAGTAAATTTAAAAGATACCTTGAAGAGCATCAA
Source organism: Callospermophilus lateralis (assembly GCF_048772815.1). Lineage (NCBI taxonomy): Eukaryota > Metazoa > Chordata > Mammalia > Rodentia > Sciuridae > Callospermophilus > Callospermophilus lateralis. The sequence goes on from NW_027515160.1 coordinate 80,430, forward strand.
CAAGAGAGAGAGGCCCAAAAAGGGTGGCTTGAGTCTTGGTTCACACACTCCTCCTGGTTAACTACGTTTTTATCAACCCTGGCCGGTCCAATAATAATCCTCATATTATTGCTAACTATAAAATCCTTTTTGCTCAACCGTGTAATTTCTTTTCTCCAGGCTCAAATTGGACGAGTTAAACTTATGGTAATACCCCACTAGCAGCATAGAATGTGACACCCTCCAATGATCATTTTTATGATTAAAAGTAGCCAGAAGAAGAAGTGGGGAATTAAAGGTTAATAAAATAGGTACTTGTCACTTCTTGTTTTTCTGTATGCTTAACAAAACACTATTGAAATCTTGAGAAATGCTTGCAAATCTTGTTCCCAAAATGTTCTGTCCCCAACTGCCCAACTGCAGAATGTACTCCCTCACCCAGTTGAATGCAAACCACCCACTCACCCTGACCCATCAATAAAATTCCCTCCCTGCCCTCTACAGGGAAAGTATATAAGCTCTATTTAAGCTATTCTCAGGGCTATCTGCTCTATTAAAGTGATCTCTGAGCCCCAGCATGCTGGACACCCAAAAAACCCTTTGATGTTGCAAGAGATAGTCTGTTGGTGGTCTCCTCCTCTGAAGCTCGCCCCACATTTACTTGGATGATTGAATGTAGAAGAGAACATTCAGTCAAAAACGATAGTCTGTAGCATTAGGAAGATAGTCAGTACTTTTATGAAGAAGGGTGAGTATAGGAATTGGAAAAAAATTTCTTTAGCAATAGGGTTTCTATTAGAGAGTGAATGTAAATGTCAGCACAGGTGAAGAGTCAGTCACAATGATGAACTGGGGAAAATATGTAGGAAAGCAGATATCAATAGAGACATTACAAAATCAGGCAAAGTATAAAGTGAGTGATAGGATTAGATATTTTGAACAGGGTTGAGTTTAAATATATAATCTTAGGAAGAAACAAATATGTAGTCACAATTAGGATTGACATTTGAGAGCATTAGGCAAATTTCAGGTGGATGAATATTTCTCAGAATAATCTTTTGAATAGTTGATTATAAATCCACATAATAATCATGAATGAATTTAGGGAGTGTATATAAGACACATATATTTCATATTTTGAAAAATCTGGAGAGTGTATATATATATATATATACAAAACACACACACAGACAAAAAAGTAGCAATATATATGTCAATCAAAATTCATTATAAAATATATATCATCCACAGATCTAAAAATATTAATTTTACTGAACATGGATTTATGTATAATGCTGTTCAACTAGCAAGCTCAACCATAGGTTGAATATCCAATTCCAACAAGTTTAGTAGGAGTGATCTCTTCTAACAATTTGTATCTGCCAAGTCAGCCACCTCACAAGAATGTACGTGTGGTACCAGGGAGGAATCTAAATGTGCATATAAGAATACAGAGAAAGGGAGACAGGAATTCACATATTTGTTAACCTTAAAAATACATGGACAACTATTTCAACAATAAATTGACTAGATTCATAACTCCAACTCTGTATCATGCAAAAGAAAAGTACAACAATACACCAGGCCTACTCTGAACTGCTTGTATTTCGATTCTGTTTGGGTTATTTTTCTCCATCATATTAGAATTAGTAGTCAGAGTCTGGTCGGGTATGGGTTAGAGTCAGGGATTCAGTATTTTGAATGGAAAATAGAAAACTGAATCCAATGTTTATGCAAATATATGCTACAGAAAATTCTTCCCACTCTCCTCCAGAACAATGCCTTGACATTACCTTCGCCCCAAGTAAGACACAATTAGAAGAGAAGAGTTAGAAAATCTGTGAATACCTATCAGGAATGGAAAATGCTCCAGATTTCACATCTTTGGAGGCGGTAGAGGAGTTTCCAAAAGTAAGGGACAGGGTAAACACTCCACAAATATGGAGCTCTGCTGGCCTAAAGACTTTTTGAGAATCTGCCTTTAAGGTTGGGCACTTAAAATATATGTTGTTTTCAGGAGCTTTAGCTTTATTTGTAGTGAGACAATCAAAGCTCGATCTGCATCTATGTGACCTGGAGGACATGGTTATTCATTTTTCAATAAAAATGAGGCAGCAGTGCTGAATTCTCTCTTTGTAGGTAAACTGTGGCCACTGAGGGCTAAGTGTCTCCCCGTGTGGACTGTGAAACAACTTGGTCATCCTCCAATTATTGTGGTGTTTCTTGCTGCTGCACTGGGAGTTTGGTATTTGCTTCATTAAATACAACGAGTTTAAATGGGAAACAGTGCTGAAGGGAGTTCTGTCAGCTGTGGTGTGCAGGGTCTCCAGGAGAATGCACCAACCAGGGTTCTATCCCACGTAGCTTGCCCCCTTGACAATAGCAACATGATTCTGAACATTGCCCTAAAACCTCTCCATATAAAAATATGCCTTTACGTATATGGGTCTGATGGCTGCACCATGTCAGTCTCAAGCCATTTGGAAGCCAATGGAAGATCCACATGGCCCCACCACAGATGTTTTATCACTGACTTGCGTAACACTTCTCTAGGCCCACTACTCACTAGGCTTCTACTTACCAGCATCTCTGTTCTACACCATTTTCCTGAAACCCAGTCAATCAAGGCCCTGTCTGGTATATTAATGATCATCAACAGGACATCAAAGGTCCTCCAGTGACATCTGGTCATGGGAATTTTAAAAATTTCATGGTAATTATCTAGCAATTTTTCTCGGATGAAGTTGGAGGCACTGTGGTTTGCAATTCATTCAGGAACCATTAAAGGGTTAGGAAGCTAATTTCAGGGAAAGCTCTGGAGCACTCTCACAGGCAAGGCTACCCAAAGAGTGGCCAAAAAGTCACATGAAGCGAGGCCAATTGAGGTCTATAAAGCGAGGTCCATGTGTGTTTTGAATCTCAATAATGCATGCCAAGTCTTTCAGAATAAAATCATGTAATATCCTGGCTGAGATTCCCAGTGTTCTGTGGAAAGCCAACCTGTGCCTAGATCTCAGGTTCCAATGGCAACTTCATGCCTGGCCTCCTAAAATCCCAACACAACTCATGGCAATACTTCTCTCAGGTCAGTTCCAGAACTCAGTCTATAAGGAGAATCACACCAGAGTTCAAGTCCAGGTGGACCCAGACAACTCTTCCAACCGCGACTCAAATGAAAACAATTAAAACCAAAATACTCCCTCATGGCCCTATTCTTCTTCCATATAGACACTAATCATAACCTCTTCCTGGAGTTTTCCATGAGTTGGGCAGCCCAAGAGAATGTCCAAAATAAGCTTCTTGCACCTCTTTTGCCTAACTTCAGGGTGGCCTGGGCACCCTTCCTGTGAATCAGGAGTGATCAAATAGGCCTGCCCTTAATACTGCTCCGCTTATCCAATTTGAGGCTCTCTGACTGTGGGGTCTAGATTCTTTATGTGAATTGGAGTCATGAGAAAAGCCAAGACAGTGTCCAAAATCAGCTCGCTTGGCCCTCATTTGCCTAAAGTCAGGGTGGCCTGGACACCGTTTCTGTGAACGAGGAGTGATCAAATAAGCCTGCCGTTAATACTTCTGTGTTTCTCCAATTTGACGCCTACTGATTTCAGGTATCAATTCTTTATGTGAATTGGGGTTATGCGAAAACCCAAGCACCTCTGCAGGGAATTGAAGAACTCATTTGACCCAAAGAATCCCTATTCTCACTTGATGGAGTTCAGGAACTTAACAGAGGAAGGCAAGAGACTTCATCCATAATGAATGATTTTTTTTTTGCCATTATGGTTTTGGACGCACACATGGGATCATTCTTTAGATCCATCAGGTGCTGAGAATCTAAGTCATAGACACAAACATGGCCAAGAGACTAATTCAGACACATCCCTTCCCAAAGCAATTAAGCAAAGACCCACAGGTGATGACATTCATTTCCATTTGAAAACTGTTTACTTCAGGCTTCACAAAGTGGTGGATTGAGGCAAAGAACTTCCTGACATTCAGTGCAAAACAACAATAAGTAAGCAAAAGGCCCAAAGCAGGGTTTCTACACTGAGACTTTCCTGGTCACACTGATATCTGAGTTTTCTGAGATGCTCACCATTCTCTTCAGCTATCCAGTACATGGCCATGTCACAGAGCTTGGAGGTGGTACATATTTTGGACACAAATCCATGAGCCTATTCTGGATAGTGGCCAGAATTCAGGAAGAAAACAGCAACTTAGAAAGATAGCAGGTGTTGCACATCAACAAGACAAGCTGCACTCCATTCATATATTGGGCAGGGTGAATTATGGGAAGATTTACACTAGACAGTACACATCCATTAATGCATTCTCTTTTCCAATATCTACAACAACGGACACAGTGGGATACACAGACATAGAAACACTTGCCTTGTCAAATGACTTACTAGAAACTGTCCACTCCAAACCAAACTAACCGCCTTTCCCATCTATTCTCAGAACATGAGACAAAACAATAAACCCATACCCACTCCCACAAAGGCACCTCCTTCCCCCAATTAGGTCTGTGACTATCCAGATTGTCCTCTGACAGGTGGGCCATACTATGTTCCCCTGAAATGGTCCGTCTTCTCTAAGATCTGGTGAAATATAAGGATGAAAACAGAAATCTAGGTATGATTTGAAGCCCAGAAGGGTTTTTCCCTTGATTGGGATACTTAGCTTTGAATTATGCTCTGCAAAGTTGTCTCAGAAAATTCGATATACAATGGCATAGGACCTTTTACCTTGGATGATTGAATGTAGAAGAGAACATCCAATCAAAAAGGGATAGTCGGTAGGATTAGGAAGATAGTCGGTAGGTTTAGAAAGAAGAGTGAGTATAGGATTTGGACCAAAAGTTCTTTAGCAATAGGGTTTCGATTATAGAGTGAATGTAAATGTCAGCACATATGAAGTGTCAGTCACTAGGATCAACTTGGGAAAATATGTAAAAAAGCAGATATCAATAGAAACATTATGAAATCAGGCAAAGTATAAAGTGAGTGATAGGATTAGACATTTTCAACAGGGTTGAGTTTGAATATATAAATTAGGAGGAAACAAATATGTAGTCACCAATAGGATTGAGAATTGACAGCATTAGGCAACCTGGACATGGATGTTTTTAGTAATCCATGTACACTTTACATTTAGGCTTTGGTACAATCATAAATGTGACCTTTACATTTTTTGTCCAGAATATTACTTTGATTAAATGTATATGTACATCAGGTGACATGAGTATGTCTTCCATTATTTCTGCGAGCAATATATTGAAGATGTAAAATTAGAATCGGGGGTACAAAGAGGTGTACCCTGTGTCTATGAATATAGAGATAAAGCATGAATAGACCCTAATGTGAATAAATAATATAACTTTTTTCAACTTTAAAAAATGAATTGATCTAATATCTGAAAAATTAAAGGAAATTGTATATTGATATACAATCATTCATTCCAAGCAGTTATACATCTAATGGTAATATCGTGTTTTGGTTTATCATGAAGAGTGTGTGAGTTTTGCTTCAAAAGTGACTTTGGAAATCGAAAATAATGTGTTTGGAAAGAAGACTCATGAAAATACCAGTAAAGAAACCCTGACAATACATGTGTTCTGAAGCAAAAAGTGATTAAATTTGAAACAAATGCCTATAAATTTGTGAACTTGTGGATGAAATGTATATCCTATCATGTGCAAAAACTGAAGAAATAATAATGTACCAGTGTCGAATACAAATGAATAAAGAATTACATATCATGTCCCATAGGAATCTACTTGCATTGATGTTAGACTGGGTCAGTTACTGTAGAATAATTAGGATTTGTATGCATCATTCCCTGAAGTTAGTTTTCAGTACTAGGAAACAAATATGTATTTCAGGTGGATGAATATTTCTGAGAATAATCTTGTGAAATGTTGATTAAAAATCTACATACATGAACATGAATGAATTTTGAGAGTGTATATTAGACACATATATTTCATATTTTGAAAAATCTGGAGAGTGTATACACACACACACACACAAATAAAAAACACTCACAGACATTAAAAAGTAGCAATACAAATGCCAATCAAAATTCATCAGTAAATATATATCATCCACAGATGCAAAAATGTTTATTTTACTGAACATGAGTTTATGTATAATGTTGTTCTACTAGGACGCTCCCTACAGGTTGAATTTTCAGTTCCAACAGCGTTTAGGAGGAGTGATCTCTTCTCACAATTTGTATCTGCCAAGTCAGCCACCTCACAAAGATGTACGTGTGATACCTGGTAGGATTCTATATATGCATATAAACATACAAGTGTGAATAGGCTAAAGAGAAAGGGAAACATGAATTCTCATATTTGTTAACTTTAAAAACACATGGAGATCTTTTTCTATTAAACATTGACCAGATTTATAACTCCTACCTTGTATAATGCAAAATGCAAGTCCAACTATACAACATGCCTCCAATGAACTGCTTGTATTTCTATAGGTTTGTGTTATTTTTCTCTATCATATTAGGATGAGTTGTCTGAGTCTAGTAGGTATGGGTTAGTGTCAGGGATTCAGTATTTCAAAAGGAAAATTGGAAATTGAATCCAATTTGTATGCAAATATATGCTGCACAAATATCCTCCCACTCTCATCCAGAACAATGCCTTGAAATTACCTTCACCCCAAGTAAGACACAGTTAGAGGAGAATAGATAGAAAATCAGTGAATACATATCTGGAATGGAAAATGCTCAGGAGTTCACAACCTTGGAGGTTGTAGAGGAGTTTCCAAAAGTAAGGGACAGGGTAAACACTCCACAAACATGGAGCTCTGCTGGCCTAAAAACTTTTAGAGCAACTGCCTCTGAGTTTGGGAACGTGAAAAATATGTTGTTGTCAGGAGAATTGGCTTCATTTGTAGTGAGACCATCAAAGCTGGGTCTGCCTCTATGTGACGTGGAGGACATGGTATCTTATTTTCCAATGAACATGAGGTAGCAGTGTTGATTTTCTTCTTTTTAGGTAAACTGTGGCCTCTGGGGGCTAAGTGTCTCCCCGTTGGACTGTGAAGCCATTTGGTCCTCCTCCACTTTTTGTGGGGTTTTTGCTGCTGAACTGGGAGTTTGGTATTTGCTTCATGAAATTCAAGGAGTTCAACTGAGACACAGTGCTGGAGGGAGTTCTGCCATGTGCGGTGGTTCAGAGTCTGCAGAAGAACGCACCAACCATGCTTCTATCCCTCAAAGCTTGCCACATTGCATCCTTGTCCATAGCAACCTGATTCTGAACATTGCCCTGAATCCTCTTCATATAACAAGATGCCTTTAATTACAAGGGTCTCCTGGCTGCTTCATGTAATCCACAAGCCATTTGGAAGCCAATGGAAGATCCACATTGCTCCAACAGAGATGTTTTATCACACTCCTGCCCACCAAAGCTCTAGGCCCACTTCTCAGCAGGCTGCAACTTTCTGGCACCTCTGTTCTACACCATTTTCATGAAACCCAGTCAAGCAAGGCACTGTCTGGTACATCCATGATCAGCAACAGGACATCCAAAGGTTCTCCAGTGCCACCTGGTCATGGGAATTTCAAAAATTTCATGGTATTTATTTAGACATTTTTCAAGGATGAAGTTGGAGGCACTGTGGGTTTCAATTCATTCAGGAACCAGTAAATGGTGAGCAAGATTATTTCAATGAAAGCTCTGGAGAACCCTCACAGGCAAGGCTTCCCAAAGAATGGCCAAAAGGTCACATTAAGCCAGGCCCATTGAGGTCTACAATATGAGGTCCATGTGTGTTTTCACTCTCAACTATGGCTGCCAAGTCTTTCGAATGAAATCATGTGATATCTTGGCTGAAATTCCCAGAGCTCTGTGGAAAGCCACTCTGGGGCTAGATCTCAGTTTCCAAGGGTGACTCTCATACATGGCCTCTTAAATCACAACACAATACATGGCAATACTTCTCTGAGATCAGTTCCTGAACTCAGTCTATAAGGGGAATCACACCAGAGTTCAAGCCCAGGTAGACCTTGTTATGTCTTCCAACTGTCACACAAATATCCACAATTAAATCCAAAACACTTCCACATGGCACTCATCTTCTTCCATTTACACAATCATCATAACCTCTGGCTGGAGGTTTCCATGAGGGGTGCAGCCCAAGACAGTGTCCAATATAACCTCTCTTGCCCCTCTTTTGCCTAAAATCAGGGTGGCCAGAACATCCTTCCAGTGAACCAAGAGTGATCAAATAGGCCTGCCATTAATATGGCACTGCTTCTCCAATTTGAGGCCTACTGACTGTGTGTTTTAGATTCTTTATGTGAATTGGAGTCTTGAGAAAAACCAAGCACTTATGGGCTAGCCTCTGCAGGGTTTTGAGGAACACATTTGGACCAAATGATCACTGTTCTCACATGATGGAGAACAGGACACATACAGAGGAATGCGAGAGACTTCATCCACACTGACTGCTCTTTTGTCCATTTTGGTTTTGGATGCACACATGGGATCCTTCTTTAGATCCATCAGGTGCTGAGAATCTAAGCCACAGTCTCACACAGGGCCAAAAGACTGATTCAGACACATCCCTTTCCAAAGCAATTAAGCAAAGAGCCACAGGTGATGCCCTTTCATTTCCATTTGAAAACTGTTTCTTTAGGCTCTACAATGGTGTGGCCTGAGGCAAAGGCCTTCCTGACATTCAGGGCAACAGAACAATTGATGAGCAAAAGGCCCAAAGCAGGGTTTCTTCACTTAGAATTTCCTGGTCAAACTGATATCTGAGTTTTCTGAGATGCTCCCATTTCTTTCAGCTATCCAGTACATGGCCATGTCACAGAGCTTGGAGGTGGTACATATTTTGGACACAAAACCATGAGCCTATTCTGGAGAGTGGCCAGAATTCAGGAAGAAAACCGGAACTTAGGAAGATTGTTGGAGTTGTCCACCCATAAGTCAAGCCGCAGCCCATTCATAAATTGGGCAGAATTCAGGAAGAAAACAGTAACTTAGGAAGATTGTTGGAGTTGTCCACCCATAAGTCAAGCCGCAGTCCATTCATAAATTGGGCAAGTTGAGTCTAGACAGGACACATCCAATGATTCATTCTCTTTTCTAATATCTAAAACCACGGACACAGTGGGATACACAGACAAAGAAACACTGGCCTTGTCAAACGACTTACCAGAAACAGTTCACTCCAAACCAAACAAACCGCCTTTCCTACCTATTCTCAGAACATGAGACAAAATCTCAAACCCACACCCACACAGACAAAGAAAGCTCCTTCCCCCAAGTAGGTCTGTGACTATTGGGAGTGTCCTCTGACTGGTGGGCCAAACTATGTTCTGATGAAATCGCCTGTCCTGTGTCACATATAGTCTCCTTGGCCAAATCTACTATTCCCCCTGGCCTCCCCGCCCCTCCCCACTTCTCTCTCTACTCCCTCTACTGTAATAAATTTCTCCCCCTTGTATTATTTTTCCCTTTCCCCTCAATTCCTCTTGTATGTAATTTTGTATAACCCAGAGGGTCTCCTTCCAATTCCATGCAATTTCCCTTCTCCCTCCCTTCCTCCTCTCATCCCTGTTTAATGTTAATCATCTTGTCATGCTCTTCATCCCTATCTGTTCTTAGTTACTCTCCTTATATCAAAGATGACATTTGGCATTTGTTTTATAGGAATTGTGTAGCTTCACTTAGCATAATCTAGTCTAATGCAATCCATTTCCCTGCAAATTCTATGATTTTTTATATTTCAATTCAAAGTAATAATCCATTGTGTATAAATGCCACATTTTTTTATCCATTCTTCTATTGAAGGGCATCTAAGTTGGTTCCACAGTCTTGCTGTTGTGAATTGTGCTGCTATGAACATCGATGTAGCAGTGTCCATGTAGCATGCTCTTTTTAGGTCTTTAGTGAATAGACCAAGAAGGGCAATAGCTGGGTCAAATGGTGGTTCCATTCCCAGCTTTCCAAGAAATCTCCATACTGCTTTCCAAATTGGCTGCACCAATTTGCAGTCCCACCAGCAATGTACAAGTGTACCTCTTTTCCCACATCCTTGCCAGCACTTCTTGTTGTTTGACTTCATAATGGCTGCTAATCTTACTGGAGTGAGATGGTATCTTACGGTGGTTTTGATTTGCATTTCTCTGACTGCTGGAGATGGTGAGCATTTTTTCATGTACTTGTTGATTAATTGTATGTCCTCATCTGAGAAGTGTCTGTTGAGGTCCTTGGCCCATTTGTTGATTGGGTTATTTGTTATCTTATTGTCTAATTTTTTGAGTTCTTTGTATACTCTGGATATTAGGGCTCTATCTGAAGTGTGAGTAGTAAAGATTTCTTTCCAGTATGTAGGCTCCCTATTTACCTCTTATTGTTTCTTTTGCTGAGAAAAAACTTTTTTAGTTGAGTAAGTCCCATTTGTTGATTCTAGTTATTAACTCTTGTACTATAGGTGTCCTATTGAGGAATTCGGAGCCCAACCCCACAGTATGTACATCGTATCCAAATTTTTCTTCTATCAGACAGTGTGTCTCTGATTTGATATCAAGGTCCTTGATTCATTTTGAGTTAACTTTTGTGCATGGTGAGAAAAAGGGATTCAGTTTCATTTTGTTATATATGGATTTTCAGTTTTCCCAACACCATTTGTTGAAGATGCTATCCTTCCTCCATTGCATGCTTTTAGCTCCTTTATCAAATATAAAATAGTTGTAGTTTTGTTGATTGGTTTCTGTGTCCTCTATTCTGTACCATTGGTCCACCTGCCTGTTTTGGTACCAGTACCATGCTATTTTTGTTACTATTACTATGTAGTATAGTTTGAAGTCTGGTATCGCTATACCGCCTGATTCACACTTCCTGCTTAGCATTGTTTTGCAATTCTGGGTC